>NC_036643.1:8931733-8939601 GCF_002806865.2 Cucurbita pepo subsp. pepo
GAAATTTTATTTTAAACATCTATGTGGATGATCTTTTATTTAATGGGAATGATGAAAAATTGTTGAAGGAAATTAAATGTTCCATAAATAAATAGTTTGATATGGCTGACTTAGGTCATATGAGATTTTTCCTTTGAATTATGATGTTTTTATATGCCAAAGAAACTATGATGTTGAAGTTTTAAATCAATTTGGCATAGAGAATTACCATTCTATTTGTAATCTCATTATTCTTGGACAGAAAATTAACAAATATGAAAATGGTGCAAAAGTGGATGTAACTTTGTATAAAGAAACAGTGGAAAGTCTGATGTATCTCGCATCGACTCGTTCTGAGCTCATTTTATTGTAAATTTGATTAGTCATGTTATGACATATCCAAAACAAACCTTTTGCAACTGCTAAAAGGGTTTTAAGGTACTTCAAAGATACCATAAATTATGGTGAAAAAGGGAGGAGTGAGTGATTTAATAGGATTAAGTAATAGTAATTATGCAAGAGACATGGGAGATAGCAAGAGTACTTCAAACTATGTATTTATGATGGTTAGGTTGTGATAGAAGAATAACAAAGGCACTAACCTAAACTATATGAGTTATAATATCAATGAATACTCAATTTGACTTCTATAGCTTTACAAATAATCAGAAATAGAAACTAACCACAATTCTGGTGCAATAGTTAAACTAAATACCTAAAAATACTCTTAAGTATAAAAGAAGAACTTTAGTTAACTATTTTTTACATAATAGAATTATTCTTTGTCAAGAATTAGTTCAGTTAGAAAAACTATGCACACAAAGTTGTTCATGCAACTTCTGACATGCTCTAATTTTAGAAATTTTGTCAACAAATGAGCAAGTTGATTTTAGGTACCACAAAATAATAAATTAACTGTTCCTTCTTTTATAAGATCTCTAAGAAAATGAAATCTTACTCTTATGTGTATGGAACGTCCATGTACAACTCGATTTTTGGATAGCTTAATAGTTGAAGTATTATAACACATTAGCTTGGTTCCTTCTATTTAAGAGTGACATCTCTTCGAGTATCCTCCTCATCCAAACAGTTTGACATGCACAGGTACTAGCAGCAACAAACTCAACTTTTGTGGTTGATAAGGTGACTATAGGCTGCTTATGAGAAGACCAAGCTACTGCTCCTCCACTCATCATAAACACATAGCCTGAAGTACTCTGGCTATCTTTCATGTATCTGGCATAGTCACTATCAATAAGTCCGATTAAATCACTAACTTCTCATTTTCTATAAAATACTCCATAATATACCGTACCTTTCAAGTACCTTAAAACTCTTTTAGTTGTTGCAAAATGTTGTTGTGTTGGACATGCCATAAAACGACTAATCAAACTTTCAACAAATATGAGATCAGGATGCGTAGCTGTGAGATACATCAAACTTCCGACTATTTGTTTGTACAAAGTTACATCTACTTTTGCACCATTTTCATCTTTACCAATTTTCTTTCATGGAACAATGGGATTACAAACAGAATTCTAATTCTGTATGCCAAATCGATTTAAAACTTCAGTCGCATATTTTCTTTGATATATAAAAATACCATCTAATCTTTGTATTACCTCTGTTCCAAGAAAAAAATCTCATCTGACGTAAGTCATATCACACTCTTTCTTCATGGAACGTTTAGACTCCTCTGATAATTCTTGCTTGTCTCTAGTAAATAAAAGATACGGAAGTGCTTTTGAATTTTACCTCCCTTCCTGGAACGATTACAAACATAAATGCTTACAATAAGAATTTTACCTCCCTTCCTCTTGATGAAGAGTGCCTGCTCACTGGAAGTGCTTTTGAATCTTTCCTTGATGAAGTAGGATTCTATTCGACTAAACCAGGTTCTAGGTGCTTATTTTAATCCGTAGAGAGCCTTTTGTATTTTGTACACATTTCCTCACTTCCCTTTTTCTCACATCCTTTTGGTTCTTCAATAAAAATATCTTCTTTTAACTCGCCATATAAAAAAGTTGTTTGACATCTAACTAATATAGTTTCTAACCTTTTTAGGCTGCAAAAGCAATGATCATTCTCACAATATCCATTCTAGCCACAGGTGCGTACAATTTCGTATAATCAGTTTCATGCTCTTGTGTGTAGCCTTTAACAACCAATCTTGCTTTGTATTTATCAACTTCTCTAGACTCATTTAGCTTGGTCTTATAAATCTATTTCACTCCTATTTTCTTTGCTCAAGCCGGTAGAACCACCAAGTTTCATGTTTGATTTTTTTTTCAATGGATTTGATTTCTTCATCCATAGCAAATCTCCATTTTGGGTATTTGACAGCTTCCTCAAAATTCATCTGAAATCATCAAGAATTCCATATTTTCTTCATCTTCTTCAGATAAGCCTTCACCAGAATTATAATCTGCTAACCATACAGGTGCATGTCAATTTCTCCCCTCCCTTATTGTCAAATCCGGTGCAAGAGCTACTGGAAAATAGTTTCCAGCAACTGGTTCAATTGTTTCTGCAATCGGTTCAGTCATTCCTTCCGTGATTTCCTCTTTTTCATTTTCAGCAACTGGTTCAATTGTTTCAGCAACCAATTCAGTCGTTGCCTCCGTGATTTTTCCTTCTTCGACTGTGTTCTCATCAATTTCAATAGTTTTCCCCCAGTCCAATTTTGTTTCACTGTCAAAAAATTTCCAATCTCATTCACGATCTTCATCAAAAGCTACATTACGACTTACTATAATTTTATTTGGATTAGACATTCTATAGCCCTTGGATTCGCTGTTGACTCCAAATAAAACACATGTTACACTATTATCTTCAAGTTTGCTTCTCTTGGCATCTGGAATATGAATTGTCCCACACATGACTCCAAATAAAACACATGATACATTATTATCTTCAAGTTTGCTTCTCTTGGCATCTGGAATATGAATTGTCCCACACATGACTCCAAATAAAACACATGATACACTATTATCTTCAAGTTTGCTTCTCTTGGCATCTGGAATATGAATTGTCTCACACATCCAAAAAATCTGAAATAATCTACTGATTGTTTCACTCCGCTCCAAGCCTCTTATGGTGTCATGTCTTTTACTGCAAGAGTCGGTGATCGATTCAAAATGTGAATCGTCCACCTGATTGGTTCAGGACAGAATTTTTTAGGCATTTCTTCTCTGTCAGCATAGCTCTTACTAAGTTCATCACAATGCGATTTTTGCATTCGGCCACTCTAATTTGTTGTGGGGTATAGGTTGTGGTCAATTGTCCCTTCACTCCATGTTGTTTGAAAAAATCGCTGAATTCTGCAAAGTTGAATTCTCCTCCTCTATCTGTCATTAAACATTTTATACCAATACACATTACTAATAGTGTGACGAACCCCATGCAAAGTTAATTTCACTGCACCATTTCCCGTGATTTTCATACTTGTATTATTTCCAAGCTTGACAATGTTGGAAAAGGTCTTTTTTAAGCTTGAAAACATACCTTCACTTGCACACATATGATTTGAGCAACCAGAATCTAAGAACCAAACATCACTCTTTTTTGCTTCATGTATTTCCATATAAGCAAGTAACAGCATTTCATCTCCTTTTTTCAACTCTGTATAATTCAATAACTTATTCATCTTTGGACATTCATATTGAAAATGACCTAAGTCATGACTCATATAACATTCAAAAGTTGCTTTCTTGAAAGTTGATCTTCCTCTTCCGCATCCTCTGCCTCTGCAAGTTCCTCTTCATTTGTTACTTATTTCCATTCGACCTTCGACTTTTAGAACTTGCTCGTCTCCGTTAATGCTGGATCTTCAAAATTTTTGTTCATGCACCACTAATGAACTTTGTAATTCATCAATGGACATGTTATCAGTATCTTTAGATTTCTCAATGGATACTACAACATAGGTAAAATTTTCAGTACTCATGGTATGCAGAATTTTTTCTACAATTTTCTTGTTGGCATATCTTCTCCATTGCTTCTCATCTTGTTGGAGATTGTCATCACTCTTGCAAAATAATCTTTGATACTTTCATCCTTCTTCATCTCTAGGATCTTAAATTATTTCCTTAATGCATTAAAAAGAGATATCTTCACTTTTTGGTTTCCACCAAATTTTTGCTTCATTAAGTCCCAAACAATCTTGGCTGTTCGACGATCCAAGATTTGTTCAAAGACAGTAAGATCAATTTCTTGGAAGAGGTAATGCTTTACTTGGTGATATTTGAATCTAGCATCATCAAGGTGGCCCTTTTGTGCCTCAGTGAGCATTGTTCCTTCCTCTTGTTCTGAGAAACCAAGCTCTACCACACTTCATAGATCCTTTGCTATGAGCAAATTTTCCATCAGCTCACTCCAATGATCGTAGTGACCATCGGAGTGAGGGATTTTCGTTAAATTTTTGTCTTCACTCATACTCTCTCTATTTGATCACTCAAAAATTGCTACTCTACAAAGCCTAGTGGTGGCTCTGATACCAATTGTTAGGTTTTGACAGAATAATAACTAAGGGAGAAACATAAAAATTTGAGTTTCAAGTGATAATATTATTAAATACTGAACTTTGAACTTCTCTAATTTTACAAATAACCAGAAATAGAAACTAAGACAAATCTTGTAAAATACTTAAACTAAATACCTAAACATATTCTAACTATCTAAAACAAACAATCTGTATTTAACTATTTTTTACATAATCAAATTCTTCTAACAATGACAGTGGAGAAGTAATAGTTTGGTCTTCTCATACAAAGCCTATAGTCATTTTATTATCTACTGAAGTTGAGTTTGTTGCTGCTTCTTCCTGTGCATGTCAAGTTGTTTAGATGAGAATGATATTAAAAGAGATTGGTTATTCTCAAATAGAAGAATAAAACTAATGTGTGATAATGCTTCAACCATTCAGTTGTCCAAGAACCCTGTTCTACATGGACATTTCAAGCACATAAGGGTAAGATTTCACTTTCCTAGACATCTTTCACTTTCGTAGAGATCTTACAAAATAAGGAGCTATTAATTTATTGTTTTGTTGTATACAAAATCAATTTGTTGATTTGTTGACCGCCTCTCAAATTATAAGCATTTCAGAAGTTGCGTGAAGAACTTTGATATGATAAGGAATCACTACAAGGGGAGTAAGATTCGGATTACCTTGTTGATCAAATATCTCAAGGCAAGATCACTTAATTGAGATTCGAATCACTCCACAAGCAAGATCGATCATGTCTAGCTTGAATGATTCTACATGCAACCTAAACTACATAGAATTGCAAAGAAACTTAGCCATTGGCTAAAGAAGAGCACAAATGCTTCTTTTACTATATCTTAAAGTCTACCTTACAAACACAACATACATGGCTTTATATAGCCTCAAAATGAAACTATTAAAGGCATTCCAAAAGTTGTAACATTCATACTTAATGACCATAATTAGTCATTATGTAAATGTAACCTAAACTAAATAAAATGTCTTAAAATACAATAACTCTAAATTACTCTAAATTGTAATCACCAAAAATTTATCACATGAAACTTCATTCTTCTTCAATGTGACATGAATTGAAATATCTTTTGATGATTTTAACAATAATTTCTTCACATCTTCATTGAAGCATATTGTATGATTGATGTCTCTTGGTTCATATCAAACTTGGCGTAGAGAGTATTTCTTACTTAGCTAATTCTTGAAAAATAATAATAATCTCAAGATAGGGATTCTGAGAAGAATTTGATATAGTTAAAAACCATTAAATAAAGATCATTTCTTTTCTAATAATTAGAGTACTTTTAGCTCTTTATGTTAACTATGGAGCTATTTTGGCTTTTTGTTTCTCTTTCCCATATTTTTTTGTAAGGCCATAAGAGGCCTAAGTTCTTGTTTATGTTTTGTGCTTAGTCATTCTTCTCTTAAAACTTAAATTGAGTTGCTGGTAGACACGTGGGTCGCTCCCCTATAGGTTGATTATAAGATAATTCCTATGGAAGGGTCACTAGTTAACATGATAAAAATGTAGAGACATCATACTGTCATATTTCAATATGATGAGGTCGCGCTTTAATTCAAGATATTGGTCATTTACTATTTTGACTATACAAACTTACTAAATATGAATATAAAAATGTTAGTTCACTCCAAGATGAGTTATGTTGTCAAGTAGATTGAAGAAAGCTCACTCATCTTTCTCGATCTTCAACTTTTTCAAATCTAGAAGAGGTAGAAAGGAAGATCATTGTGACCACAGTGGCGGTTGGGACGATATGTCAAGATCGAGCAAGGTATGACCGAGCGATGAGGACAAAATGCATCGTTGGGTTGCTGAACCTGGCATTGATAGAAAAGCTAAGGATTACATTGACAGGATCTATACAGTCATTCCTTGAATACTTGTTATTTACACCAATAGTGGAGGCACCTAGAGAATAGGGATGACTTAAGGATTCTTGGGAGAAAAACAATTTGTGTTATGATAAGAGAAAATTAATAAAATAAATTATGAAGTCAAGTTGTGGAAGTAAGAATGGTGTTAATTTTCTAGTAAGATTTAGTTAAAGTGTAGGGTTAAATGTGGGGGAAAACTGAGTTGAGGAAGAAATATAAGGAATGTGATATAAATCATATGTTTGATGAATACTCTACAAACGTAAATATACACATAAGAAAAGTTTTATTAATAAGAAAAAATGAAAAGAAAGTGAGAATAGAGACCATGATTATTCAAGGAGGAGCAATCTCTAACTTAAAGCGTGAGAACTCTCCATAAGTAGAGTTATATGTGATATATTTTTGGAGTTAACTCATATTGGCCATTTTTTCATTAATTACTCAATTTATTCTAATTAGTATACATGAAATAGTCAAGTGTGGTTCAACATAAAAATAATATTAATTTACATAAATCGAGTTTAGTTGTATATTTAATTGAGTTATTAGGTAAATATTCCAGAAATTTTATGCTGAACCATGATTCTATAGCAAATTTGGAAACAAATTGTTGACCCTCATGCTGAAACAATTCGGAAAGCAAATTTCCAGAGATGACATGAAAATTTTAAACCATATCAGCAGTCCAAGAAAATTTTAAACCACATCAGCCAGCAGTCCAAGTGGGTGATTGACTACCCAAAAATGTCCTAGGTGGACAATTTTTTCCTTTTTAGCCCGAAATGGGGAGCAATGCACAAGGTAAAAGGAAAATGAATACCTAAAAAGAGGGGAGCCACATTTGAGGAAGAAGAAAATTGGAGATTAGACACCAGAGTCTCTGCTTATGTGAACTGCTATGAAACCAGAGAAGAAAAAGAAAAAACCCTAATCTAATAGCGGTTGACAGCAGAAGGAAAAGAAGACCAAGAAGGTTAGATTTGGGCAAAGAGGCAGACGTGAGAGCTCAAAAGAAGGAAACTTCCATTGAAGAACAACAACAAACCTTGATAACTCTCTATTTCGTTACTCTCTTTTCTTATTCTATCAATTTTATATGATTGAGGTGTGGATTCCTCTATTTAATTAAGTTTGTATGGAGAGCTAAACTGTATAGGGGAGACGGGAGAGTTATATATAGTTTAAGTAGGTTAACAATATGATTTTAGTATATTAAACCGTTGTTGTTAATGATTAACATGTGTATTTAATTAGCTGCTTTACATACATACTTGTTCTCTTATTCGAGAGAATAAAGGGAGCAATGAAATCCTATTTAATACTTTGGTTTCATTGCAAGGATACTTACCNTAAATACTTTGGTTTCATTGCAAGGATACTTACCGGTAATAGAACGGTAAAGAATAATTCTTCTCCCAAAACCTTGTTAATAGAGAGCAAAAAAAAAAAAAAAAAAAAAAAAAAAAAAAAAAAAAAAAAAAAAAAAAAA
>NC_036643.1:8945972-8958608 GCF_002806865.2 Cucurbita pepo subsp. pepo
AGGCTTTAACGAACTCGAAATGATACGAAATTTTACATGAGACTCATTTATAGTGTTATAGATGACTGTATATGGTTTCAAATTTATTAAAACATGTTTGAGTTTAAGCAAATACTTTGATAAAAAATTATGAAAATAACCCTACTAATCATAAACATTTATGATTTTTATGAACTCCAAGCGACATGATAGGTTGTATGATACTAAAAATTCATGCATGTGATTAAAAAATGTATATGATTATGACCTATTGCATATTATCACACTCTACTTGTGCCTTCGTTGGTTGTCCCTTAAGTTTTGTGAAAAAAATCTGGCAGTTAGAACTATAAGGTGAAGAACCAAGTAAGTTAGGTTGGTCGTCAAACACTAAACTTTCCTCTTTCGTGTAGCTCGATCCTGACTTCCTTAGGTCACGATTCTCTCATGAAAAATGCTCACTTAGGCTTCCAAAACTAATAGAATGATCAATTTATAATGAGAGGGATCATAAATATAAAATTCAACTTTACCCCGAAGACTTGCCTGAAATGATTTCTTCAAACTCGCAATGTTCCTATGCTCCTTGGCCTTTATGTCAATATGTTTAGTTCTAGAATGATGAATAAGATTTTTGGTTAAATTAATAGCATTAGTGTTACCACACAATATAGGCATAGTATCAAACTTTAATCCAAAATCACAAAAGANATGAACAAGATTTTTGGTTAAATTAATAGCAGTAGTGTTATCAGACAATATAGGCATAGTATCAAATTTTAATCCAAAATCACAAAAGGGTATGTTTCATCCAAAGAATTTGAGCACAACAACTAGCAACCGCAATATATTCAGCTTTCCTAGTAGACATGGCAACCTAATTTTGTANCCTTGGCCTTCGAGGTCTTCACAAGAAATGTTCATTCGACTCTTAAAAATTGATTGGGATAGGTTAGACACGATCAATAACAATTTTATGTTTACAAATTTAAACAAGTTCCTATACTAAAACCCAACATTATAACACTTTTAATTTTGATTTTGTTATTTATTTACTATGTAATCGTTAAATTACCCAACAATCAGGGTATTTCAATTTAAAAGAAATTGAAAACTCAACAATTTGTTACTCTACCAAAGTTATAAATGTCATACTTCAATTAGTCTATGATGTCAATTTTGCCACCACATCATCACGTTAGATATCTTGTTTTGACTGAAACTTCTCATTTTAGCTCTAATTTGAGTGAACCAAAAAATAGGTTGAAATTGTAATTCCCAAACTTACATGGTGGAAAAAATACTAAAAATTGTTAATAATTGAAGGTAGGTTTGTTATCATAAAAACATCAATTAATTAATTAATTTGAGATTAAGGGCCAAAACCCAACCATCTCCCCTTCTTTTTATGATGACAAACCATTTGAGGAAAAATAGCAAAAAATCCATAAAACTTAAAATAAAACCATAAAACTTAAAATAATGCACATATCCAAATAATAATATCATTGATGCATATTTTTCCTTAATATATCATTATAAATTTGAATTATGAAACATCACAACAACAAAATGATTCATTAATTATAAAATAACAAACTCAGAGAATATTTTTCCTAATTTTCTCTCCTTTGTAATCATAAAAAAGAACAATAAAAAATAATAAAAGAATGACATGCTCCCCCTAAGAACATGACATATCACACCGAATAATACCAAGCTCAAGCTTATTTTTGCAAAAAAAAAAATTCTTCATTTAACGGCTTGGTAAAAATATCCGCTAATTGATTATTAGAGTTTACAAAATCAAGAATAATATAGCCATTTTGCACATGCTAATGATGTCTAATGTCGATATGTTTAGTTCTAGAATGATGAACAAGATTTTTGGTTAAATTAATAGCAGTAGTGTTATCACACAATATAGGCATAGGCATAGTATCAAATTTTAATCCAAAATCACAAAAGGATTTGTTTCATCCAAAGAATTTGAGCACAACAACTAGCAACCGCAATATATTCCGCTGTAGTAGATATGGAAACCGAATTTTGTTTTTTACTAAACTAAGAAACTAATAAACTACCAAGAAATTGACAAGTTCAAATAAACCTAAAAACAAAGATATTCAAAATTAACCTTTTCTTACCCATACTTGTTCCCNATTTGAGATTAAGGGCCAAAACCCAACCATCTCCCCTTCTTTTTATGATGACAAACCATTTGAGGAAAAATAGCAAAAAATCCATAAAACTTAAAATAAAACCATAAAACTTAAAATAATGCACATATCCAAATAATAATATCATTGATGCATATTTTTCCTTAATATATCATTATAAATTTGAATTATGAAACATCACAACAACAAAATGATTCATTAATTATAAAATAACAAACTCAGAGAATATTTTTCCTAATTTTCTCTCCTTTGTAATCATAAAAAAGAACAATAAAAAATAATAAAAGAATGACATGCTCCCCCTAAGAACATGACATATCACACCGAATAATACCAAGCTCAAGCTTATTTTTGCAAAAAAAAAAATTCTTCATTTAACGGCTTGGTAAAAATATCCGCTAATTGATTATTAGAGTTTACAAAATCAAGAATAATATAGCCATTTTGCACATGCTAATGATGTCTAATGTCGATATGTTTAGTTCTAGAATGATGAATAAGATTTTTGGTTAAATTAATAGCATTAGTGTTACCACACAATATAGGCATAGTATCAAACTTTAATCCAAAATCACAAAAGATTTGTTTCATCCAAAGAATTTTAGCACAACAACTAGCAACCCCAATATATTCAGCTTTCCTAGTAGACATGGCAACCTAATTTTGTATTTTACTAAACTAAGAAACTAATAAACTACCAAGAAATTGACAAGTTCAAATAAACCTAAAAACAAAGATATTCAAAATTAACCTTTTCTTACCCATACTTGTTCCCGTCCTAACAAGTTAGTTTTCACAAATTTAGGAATCATGTTTGCATTCATATTAAAAAATTTACCACATCATGGTTAAATTTTATATTTTGAGAAAAAATTTTCATGAAANCTCCCCTTCTTTTTATGATGACAAACCATTTGAGGAAAAATAGCAAAAAATCCATAAAACTTAAAATAAAACCATAAAACTTAAAATAATGCACATATCCAAATAATAATATCATTGATGCATNACACTAATGACATATAGGCACAAATCTAGATTTATCATACTAAAATACAAATTTGCATGTGATAGGTCTAGACATAATGGGGATGCTTTAACATATATGATTTTAGAACTTGAAAGANAAATAATAATATCATTGATGCATATTTTTCCTTAATATATCATTATAAATTTGAATTATGAAACATCACAACAACAAAATGATTCATTAATTATAAAATAACAAACTCAGAGANAGTTCTTTCATAGTATTTATTTCATTTTCTTTGCGTAATTTAACTAACTTATCTTTTTCACAAAATCATGCTCAAGAAATTTAATTTTATCAATTAATGCAATTCTCTCATCACAATCAAATACATGCTTTTCACAAGGTATATCAAATTTAACAACATTATGATTATTCTGATTTAAGCAAGAAATTTCATTTAATAAAGATTAATTTTTAATTATTGAAGCCTTATATTTCTTTTGAAGCAACATACTTTGAACCAAGTTTTTCTGAATCAAGTTGCATTTCCTCAAAAGNCGTCTTCTTCGTCCTCTTTATTGCCCTGAGCCATGACTTCATCCTCTTTGTCACTATGAGTCATGAAGCAAAAATTTGCTACTTTTTCATCACTTATAGATTCATTTGCATCCATTTTATTATGAGCTAACATGCTCATTTTTGTTTCTTTAACTTGATTTGTTTCCTCGTGAGTTACTTCGAGAGTTTTCCAAATTTCATATGTTGAACGACACATAGATACTCTATTAAATTCATCATTACTTAGGGCACAATAAAGACAGTTTATAGCACTAGGATTAAAAGAACTCTTTTTTTTTTTTACATCATGTTCATCAAATTCATTCTCTCATTTAAGCTCCTCAATATTGTTAACAATTTTTATTGGAATGTAAGGGACTTCATTAACATTTAACCATAATCAATTGATTGCAAATAAATTTTTATTCTAACTTTACAATATGATATAATTTGTTCCATTAAAATAAGGAGGTCTAGAAGTTGATTGTCCTCACAAAAACTGTTTTTAACAGGTAGATTTTCCATAAGCTCTAAAAATAAAGTTTATATAAAAAAAATTAATAAGAGGAACCTGCTCTGATACCGGATTGATATGGCAACCCTAGAGGGGTGAATAGGGTTTCAACAATCTAATAATTTAAATGTGATTTTTTTTTTTAATAACAATAATAACATGCAATAAAAACAATTTAGAATTTAAGTAGAAAACGGTTAGAAAATATAACACCCTAGTTTTCCACTCCCAAGCTACTCTTGGGAATTTGAATAAACTTACACAGCTCTTTTTACGAGTTCAAGAGCAAACTCAATCATTTCAACTGCTCAGGATCAAACCAGTACAATTGTCTGAAATTTTGTAGAAACACGCTACAACTCTCTCAAAGAGTAGATTTACAATTTGATTGCTCACCTCACAACTATTTTCTCACAATACAATATTATCTCTCTCAAGAATGAGATAAACAAAAACAAAATTGGAAGCTTTGGATAGAGCAACAACGAAGACTTTTAAAAAAAGTTTAGATCGAAGAAACTATGGAAGTTCTAAAAAATACGAACTAGTGATGAGTTTAAATCGTGAACGAGTCTTACAAATAGGAATTGATGCGGACCACTAAAACGTGAACTAAAACGTGTAAAATGAAAAATAATATTTTTTTAAAAAAAATTTATGGTGAAAAACTGTGGACCACATGTTTCATTTATTTAATATATATATATAAAAGTAATTGAAATAATTTTATAATTCAAATAATTTTATTTCAATTTAAAAGTAATTGAAAACTCCACCGTTACTCTACCAAAGTTATAAATGTCATACTTCGATTGGTCCATGATGTCAATTTTGTCGCTGGTTTATGATGTCAATTTTGCCGTCACATCATCATGTCGGGTATCTTGTTTTGACTAAAACTTCTACATTTTAGCTCTAATTTGAGTGAACCAAAAAAGACGTTAAAAGCGTTATTCCCAACCTTACAAGGTGGAGAATTGTTAATAATTGAAGGTAGGTTTGTAATCATCAAAACATCAATTAATTAATTAATTTGAGATTAATGCCTAAAAGGCAACAACTATAAGGGCCGTAAAAATGCAAACACATGCAAATGATGCTCTAAGGACCTATCGTTAAAACATCCTCGGGTGCTCTCAAGTCTAGAGTAAATTAGATGTGCAGTACTTCCCTACACATGACCCACACGTGTGGCGTTCATCCCCAGACAATTCGCACCNTACACATGACCCACACGTGCAAGCGTTCATCCCCTGACAGTTCTCACTCCCTAGACCCATCATAGTCAAGTAGCTATTTGTAGCAATGTCCTGAGCTCAGCAGACTCCTGAGTGTCATGCACGACATGATCATCATCATCATTGTAGCATACACATTCATACTCATCATCGTAAAAGGAAAAGTATCCTCATGTATATGTACACAGAAATGCATGAGGTCCGCATAGTTTATCGTCTTTACAAACATCGTTATGACACAACCCTAATTTCATCCTTGTATTATTATCATGCATTAATCTTCATTCTTTCATCATCATTAATATTAACTATGGTTGTGTCCTATGAATATCATATACATAATGCAATAGAAACTTCATAACATGCTTCTCATCTTAATATGGAACGTACGCCATACTAAGGAAATAACATAATCTAACATCGTCATATTAACATGCATCGTCATCATCATACAACATCATCATAAACTAATCATAATCATCGTAAAACATTATCAAACATCATAATATAGCTCATACAGGTCATCATATGCCATACATCATAATTAATCATCAAGGCATCATAAGCTTAAATCATAAATAACACGTGTCGGTGCCACTAGATACGTGTCGTCATACATCGAGTATTTATCTAGCTTATCATATAGTAACGCCACTTATATGTTTGGCCTTAGGCGGCGTTTCCCTAATTTCAAGTTTTCTAAGCTTACGTTCCTCAAACCTACTCCAAATGTCATCTGGGATGGTTCCTTATTAGGTCGCTGCCTTTCGTTAGTATTTCACAATTATAATTTAAATTCAACTTGAAATTGTGAAATAGAGTATCATCTTGACCTTAATTACCTTAATTAGGGTCAAAATCGACTTCAGGAGGGTTAGAGAGGTAGAAAATGAGTCAAAATCATTTTACATNAGTTACAATAACTAAACAAGCTTAGATTTGAAAGTGGTAAAGTCGAGCTGGAGGACCACGCAGAGTGTAGAAGCAAGTCGATTAAGCTCGCAGAAAACATGTACGAATGGACAACATATATGACTAAAAAAGCTTAGATTTTGCATGATTGTGTTCGATTTGTGAAGGAAAACTTCACTCAAGGTCCAAGAAAGCCACAAAGTCGAGCTAAAAATGTGAATGGTGCTTGAGTTTATCTTGAGACTTGTCATGAGCATGTCAAGATCATGATACTGCATGGTTGAATTGTACAACCATGACACGGTGCATAAAGTGTTTCATGTCTTATTGCTATGGTAGTACAATTCAGAACCTATACGAGGATCTATCTTATGAAGAGAAGTATGTTGTGAAGTAGTTGGACAACAAAGTGATTCCCTTGGTCAAGGAACCATGGGAATGACGAGGCGACTTAGAAATATGTAGAGGACGTGAGGAAGTTCTACCTCGAGCTGTTCTAGAAATGAAAATCTTTTAGGGCAGAAAGTTACTAAAAAAAACTAAATTTTAAGTTGTGTTGAAAAATACTTAGAAAACTCTTCAAAACATGTACAAAATTAGAAAAATAGTGAAGTCAACCCCATAAAGATGAATGCACTCCCTTATTAATAAGTCTTATTTAATCATAAGAAAATAGATTGGGAAAAAATAGAAAGAAAAGAAACTGAAAGAAAGAAGGACAGATAGGTTTGAAAGTGATGAAAGAAGGAGAAAATCGTTTCACCTTCATTTTGGTTGTTTGGTGTCTGTTTCTGACCAATGTCTCTTCGTAAAGTTGCTTATAAAGCGATAGGAGAAGTATTCTAGACGTTTTGAACGTCCAAAACCATAAAAAATTGAGAAAGAACGAGAGGTAAAAGTTTTAAATTTTAGCCTCTATTTTTCTCTAAATACATGAGATTTCTATGGTTCTAAAATTTAACCAAATTGTTGCAGAGAGGATTTTTTTCATCTTTTGTGAATGAATCTCCACGCCAAACGCACTAGTAGTTCGAGTAAGGGTAAGAAATTAGTTTCTAGCAAACTTTGAACATGAATATTTCCTTCCAATGTCTATGAGGTTAGTTTAAAAAGAAATTTGGATTAGAACTTTTCAACCTTCGTGAAGAAAAAAAATTTGAATTGAGATACATTAAAAAAGATACAATAATCCGAAGAATTTAGGGAAAACTTGAAATTTCGATGAATAATAAGTTTTAGAAATTAATTGATAAAAAAATTTATGTAGACACATTGGCTTTGGCTCGAAGGTAGGCGTGTGTACTTGAGGAAGCGACATGTGTTGGTCGCCGACTAGCCGCAAAAGAATAGAGATTTGAAGTATGCGCGTGGTGGTCGGAACTCTCATCTGACAAGGGAAGATTCGAAGGGCAAACCCAATCCATGACCTCACCCAACCCACCTAAGAAATCAGACGAGTATCAATCCTCCAATGTGTGTGACATGTGCAATGTCCTAATCAAATGCCTAGTGGCATGATCAAAGCCGATGATCGTAAGCTATGTCCTCCATCACGATCTTGAATGTAACTATCCATGGAATCATGTGTCGTGTGAAACGTAGATCAGTGCCGTTCTTATCTTAAACTCAGGTTAATATCTTTTTTCGGAGCCGTTTCTTGTCCGTCCCCCCGCCCTGGCATAGCTCTTCACTTTCGGGGATTCAGAAGAATACATTACCCCCTTATTTATTGATCTGGGTGAAAAGGAACCGTCTACCTGTTGGGAAGCTAGACATTAAGTAAGTGGCTTGATGAGGATAAGTGAGCTAACACGCCAGAGTTGGCTGCTGGCACAACTGAGTGGTGAATATGAGCGAAAGACTACACTTGTGCATGTGTAGGCACTTTACAGCGTGTATGAGTTTCCTTTTTCAGCCGACCTCCATTTGACTATTTTAACTGCAATTTTGATACTGATCTTAATTAAACTTGAATAAGGTCCCACGGGAGGAATTTTAAGAATTTTGAAGCACTAAGTCACTAGAAAACGAGCTTTGGAAGACACACGTCATCCATATAAGTAAACATTCACACTCTTTTCCAGGAATTGATAATTTACTTATTACTTGGTACTTGTGATAGCGATTAGGAATCAACCCAAGGGAAAACTCTGATACGAAATGATAAGGAATCACTACAAGAGAAGTTAGATTCAGATTACCTTATTGATTGAATATATCACGGCAAGAACACTTGTTTGAGATTTGAATCATTCCACAAACAAAGTCGATCATAAAAAGCTTGAATGATTCTAAACATGTCATGTATGAATAGAATTACAAAGAAACTCAGCACTTGGCCTTGTTACTACATTTTCCAAGTCTCATCTATAGCCTTAAAATTAAAACTCTTTAACGAGATATTCTAAGAGTTGTAACTTTCATATTTTATAACTATAATTAGCCACTTTGTATACTTCATAGCAATAATTAACAACTATGTAAATAAGCCTTAAATACCTTTAAAAAAAAACACTCTTAACTCTGAATTATCATCACAAAATTTGTAACTATCTATAAATAAATAAAACTTTATTCTTCTTTAATGTAGCATGATTTGCAACATCTTGTGATAATTTGAACGACATTTTCTTTACATATTCCTTGAGTTTATATTGCATGGTTGATGCCTTGGTTCATATCAGATAGTATATACTTGCACTTATACTTGTGATTATTTGCACTCTTTTTTATATACCTTCACAAGCAATGAATAGTAGCATGTTTCAAAATGTCCGATGGTAAGTTATTTCAAGTCTTATATAAACTTCAAACTACTTAAAGATCTTATATGAAGCATATTTTTAAGGTTATGAATTATTATAATATATTTCAAAGAAACCAGAGAATGTTAAGGACCCAAATAAAGATGGGTGAATAATGACACATACTTGAGAATCTATAATTAGGCATTTTTATAAGGATATGAACAACTATGTAAGATTTCAAGGTAATTGGAGCTAGTTTAGATCCTAAACCAAAATTGGGGAGGAAAGGGACCAAAATACACTTATGACCTCGTGGTGTTTCTAAGGCTTTAACGAACTCGAAATGATACGAAATTTTACATGAGACTCATTTATGGTGTTATAGATGACTGTATATGGTTTCACATTTATTAAAACATGTTTGGATTTAAGCAAATACTTTGATANTGACTATATATGGTTTCAAATTTATTAAAACCATGTTTGGGTTTAAGCAAATACTAAACTATGAAAATAACCCTACTAATCATAAACATTTATGATTTTTATGAACTCTAAACAACATGATAGGTTGTATGATACTAAAGATTTATTTATGCATGTGATTAAAATATGTATATGATAATGACCTATTTCATATATCACACTCTACTTGGGCCTTGGNCTATGAAAATAACCCTACTAATCATAAACATTTATGATTTTTATGAACTCTAAGCAACATGATAGGTTGTATGATACTAAAGATTTATGCATTTGATTAAAATATGTATATGATAATGACCTATTTCATATATCACACTCTACTTGGGCCTTGGTTGGTTGTGCCTTAAGTTTTGTGAAAAAAATCTTGCAGTTAGAACTCTAAGGTAAAGAACCAAGTAAGTTAGGTTGGTCCTCAAGCACAACTCAAGTCCTAAGTCACTAAAAATACTAGGTTGTACTCTAATCAATAACTTTAGTCATCCTTGATCTCCCACTATGATATGCATTATGATCCCATGTTTTTCTCGCTCAAAATCAGATGCCCTGTACATGTTTCTTGTAAGATATCCTACCCATGTTTTATTTCATGTTCCTATTTTTTTCCGCACCTAGAAAACCTGCCCATGTTTACTTGCANTGTCCGATGGTAAGTTATTTCAAGTCTTAAATAAACTTCAAACTACTTAAAGATCTTATATGAAGCATATTTTTAAGGTTATGAATTATTATAATATATTTCAAAGTAACCAAAGAATGTTAGATGGGTGAATAATGACACATACTTGAGAATCTATAATTAGGCATTTTTATAAGGATATGAACAACTATGTAAGATTTCAAGGTAATTGGAGCTAGTTTAGATCCTAAACCAAAATTGGGGAGGAAAGGGACCAAAATACACTTATGACCTCCTGGGGTTTCTAAGGCTTTAACGAACTCGAAATGATACGAAATTTTAGATGAGACTCATTTATGGTGTTATAGATGACTATATATGGTTTCAAATTTATTAAAACCATGTTTGGGTTTAAGCAAATACTAAACTATGAAAATAACCCTACTAATCATAAACATTTATGATTTTTATGAACTCTAAACAACATGATAGGTTGTATGATACTAAAGATTTATTTATGCATGTGATTAAAATATGTATATGATAATGACCTATTTCATATATCACACTCTACTTGGGCCTTGGTTGGTTGTGCCTTAAGTTTTGTGAAAAAAATCTTGCAGTTAGAACTCTAAGGTAAAGAACCAAGTAAGTTAGGTTGGTCCTCAAGCACAACTCAAGTCCTAAGTCACTAAAAATACTAGGTTGTACTCTAATCAATAACTTTAGTCATCCTTGATCTCCCACTATGATATGCATTATGATCCCATGTTTTTCTCGCTCAAAATCAGATGCCCTGTACATGTTTCTTGTAAGATATCCTACCCATGTTTTATTTCATGTTCCTATTTTTTTCCGCACCTAGAAAACCTGCCCATGTTTACTTGCAAGTTGTCCGACTTTTTATTTTATTTTTTTATTTATGATGACAAGTTTAGATTCATGATATTCACCAAGTATTTGTCCTTTTTAGGTCTTCTAGGGGAATAGTTTTTTGGGATTAGGTTTAAGGATTGACAGGGTATCATGACTCATGACCCATGGTTTTGAACCAAGGTCCTCAAGGTCAGATCATAGAGATAGTACCTTAGCATCAATTATAGACACGATTAAAAGCCGATAAATAGGTTGCTTATTGAGTTTTATAATTGTTTTTTACATGTTTTTAAGATAAGGATTAGTAGTTGGTCGATTGGGAGTAAATCTAGAGCAGGTGCCATAGTGAACTGTTCCTACGAATTAGAANTTAAGATAAGGATTAGTAGTTGGTCGATTGGGAGTAAATCTAGAGCAGGTGCCATAGTGAACTGTTCCTACGAATTAGAACCTTTTCTATTTTGTGTCGAATTTTGTAGAGTAAAAACTTAAACTTTACTTGAGATGTTATAAATATATATATATATATTTAATGTTTTTATCTTTTAAATCTTATTAGTTTTAAACTAAAAAGAATCCTACCTTATATTAGCTAATAATTATTTTACCATTCAAGGAGTTATTTGGTAGCTTAAACAATGAAACCCAAACACTCAAAGCTATAGTATCTTATGTTCCAATTCTATCTGGGCTTCACTTTTTAACTTGGTTTAGCTTTTCATACTTCTTCGTGATATAGCTTTTGATAGTTCCAATTCTATCTAGGCTTCACCTTTTAACTTGGTATTATATCACTCAACTCAATGAAATGCATCTATTCATTAGGGTTAGGTGCCAGATCCTAAAATGAATTAGCCAGCTATTAACTATTCCCTGTGCAATAAAGCCAATTTATCATAATTTATGAGGTGACCACATCCTGGATCAACCTAGTTCACTACAAGAGATTTGTTGACAACTCCTTAATAGGCCAACCCTCATGTTTGCCAACTACGATGTATCCATGTTATAAATCATCTACTCGTTTCCATTCATGATATTCTTTTGGCACATAAGCTATCTAGGAGCACTGCCCTATTTATACGAACTCCCACTCATCAGGGGTGTCGAGGAGAAATAGGCTTCCATGCAAACTATGATGGTGACGTCCATGTAGTCTCAAGTCAAACGTGAAGAAGTGACCCCATATTCTTGACAGATCATGCAAATACTCTTAGCAAGTCTCCTAATCATCCCTACATGGTCACAACATCCTACCGTACGATATTGATCATTGGTCAGAAAATAGAGTGTCGTATAGCACATAGTCTAAACTTTTATCATGCTCATGTTTCACCTACTTGGCAACATTGTTGTTTCTCATGATTTTAAAATTATGAAGAGTGTCGCCAACCTTATTGTTTCTCATGGTTTTAGAATTAGAATTGACAATAATCTTCTTCTTTCTCACGGTCTCAAACATTACCTCAAAACTACAGAGTAGTGAAAATCTTACTCTTTATCATAATCTAAAAACTAGAACATTGTTTCTCATGGTCTTTGCCAACCTCAAAC
>NC_036643.1:8959897-9036717 GCF_002806865.2 Cucurbita pepo subsp. pepo
TACCTATACTAAAAAAAAGATAAATTCGACTAATGAGTTGAGACTTATAATAATTATTCAAGAAAAAAAATAAGTGTTTCTTAAAACATTGATAAATGAGCATGTTTAGATAGCAATAGAGATTACACCCGAAATTACTAAAGTCCAGAGAAAGTTCATAGTGACCTAATAGGATAAAGATGCAATGAGAACTTACTAAATACTTTTATACTCACCTAATAGAAAGTTCGTCCTCTGTGTTTTTCTGACCTCCATGTTTGGTTTGAAATTGTATATTAAATTTCAATTTATTTTGAATTGTAGTGTTGTTAATTATTATTTTTTTTTTGAAAACAATATTAGTTATTTATAAATATTTAAAATGTTTAGGTTAGGTAATTATCTTTTTACTTATTTATTCATTTATTTTATAATTATTGTTTAAGTAATTTTCTCTACGGATTTCCAAATTACAAGTTTGTATTTGTTTTATAATTGAATAATTAAAATGATATTTATTGTTATATTCTTGAATATTAAATCACTTCAAACTATCTTGGACTTTTAAATTAAGTTATTTCATCGAAATCGATATGAAAAAAAAAAAANCATATTGGGCCTGGGTTCTATGGAGAGGTATAGTAACAGTACATTTTCGATAGATCTTGTCGATGTAATCTTTGGCTTTTCTGTCAATATCAAGTCATACAACTTACTGATAAGTTTTGTCGTCATCGCTCGGTCAAACCTAACCTGATCTTGACATTTCATCCCAACGGTCTTTGAGATCACCCTTTAGGAGGGTGTGAAAACCTTTACCTAGCATATTCGTTTTAAAAACCTTGAGAGGAAGCCTGAAAGGGAAAGCCCAAATAAGACAATATCTGCTAGCGATGGGCTTGGGTCGTTAATAAATGGTATCAGAGCCAGACACCGGACTATGTGACAACGAGGAGGCTGTTCCCCGGGGGAGACACGGGGGCAGTGTGCCAGTAAGGACGCTGGGCCCCAAAGGGGGTGGATTTGGTGGGGATCCCACATTGATGGGGAAAGGAACGAGTGCTAGCGAAGACACCGTGCTCCGAAGAGGGGTAGATTGTGAGAATCCCACTTTGGTTGGGGAGGAGAATGAAACACCTTTTATAAGGGTGTGGAAACCTTTACCTAACAGACGCGTTTTAAAAACGTCGAGAGAAATCTCGAAAAGGAAAACCCAAATACAATAATATCTCTAGCAGTGGACTTATACTATTACAAGAATGATCTCTTTTTCTATTTCTTCTCCATTTGAAAAAAAGCTAAATATTGAGAAAAAGGACAACTCCTTCCGGAGCAAAGAATCTTAGGATTCAAAGAGAAACATAAAAGTTAGTGTGTAGGCTAATTATTCAAACGCTTTTTATTTCCTCCATTGCTTCAAGAAAATTGTCGACTAAAAGAATCCTTTGCAAAGACTTCAAATTAAAATGGAATGGAATAATTTAACCCTCTCATGAACAACTCTCATGAACAACTCATAAACATCAAAATAAAATTATATAACCATTAGAATGTCCATTTTTTAATCTAATAACATGTTTAAATTTTTTGTTCGTATTAAAATCACTTATTAATTATCTCATGTTATCATGCATAACTAATTCTCTTAAAGGGTTAGATTTAAACTCTTTTTTGTACCTAATTATTTGTTAAAGCATGTTTATTATTGTCATACTTCTTTCCGACAATTTTTATTATTCCATTTTATCTTTTACTTCGACCAACTTAAGTGAAGTAGTAGCACTTTTCTAATGCTAAAAAGAGTAAATGGTGTGTGGAAAGATAGAGTACATAGAGAAGAATGTTTTAAACATAAAATAAGTACTTGTAACGAATTCGTTCGAGGAAGTGTAGCATTAGCCTGTAACACTCGAGCCCGACGAGAATAAAATTTTTCGACTTTTCTTCTTTTAAAATTCCAACTTATGAGATTTTATTGAGGGCCTAGAAGCCGAATTTAATGATGATATAGAATATAAGAAGTTTTAGAAAAATTTTAGAAACTAAAGAAAAGTATAAAAGAAAATAGTGAAAAAGCAGTCAAAGTCAACTCCATTTTTGTTATTTTAGCTACTTTTCATAATTGGGTATCTTCGTATGAGATAGTTAAGGGTTAGTGAAGGAGAACATAAAACAAAGAAGAGAAAGGAAATACATAGAGAAGAGAGAAAAAAAAACGAAGGTTGACATAGAAAGTAATGGTCGGAGACCTCTTGATCTGATTATTTCTAGTTGTTATGAATATTGATTCATAGAACTTACTTAGAATTATGAATAGATTCATTTTGGACACTTGAATCGTCCAAATCCATTAACAAATGAAGAGGGTTGATTTTTATTTAGAGAGATTTTCGTGGAGGTTTAGATTCTGAGAGAAGCATGCAATGACCCATAATGTAATTTCAGAAAACTTTTATAATACAATCCAGAGGTGAACCAGATCGAAAGGCAGAGTTTTGACCATCCTCAAGAACGATAAGATTATGAGTTTTAAGTTTATTTTTAACGCATTTATTTCCTCCATAGTTAACAAAAAAAAAATATATATATATCTTTTTTTTTTTATGGAAAGCTAGATTACACCTCTTCAACTTTGATGAAGGAACTCGGTTGAATCGAGTTATATAGAGAACAGTACAGAAATAAAATTGGGAGGAAAATTTCACGCACGCTACAAGGGTTGGAGTGGTCAGTCAGCGAATGCTACATGTCACATCAAGTGCGTGAGTACTCCTCCCATAGGCGCTTGACTTCTTGCTCGTGTACTTGCGTGTGGTGAGCTCTATTTTTGTTTGTTTGACCTCTGTTTGGTTATTGCTCACTCCAATACTGACCTTAGTTTGACTTGAATTAAGACCTATAAGGAAATTTTATAAAATTTGGAGCTCCTATCACGCAGAAAAACAAGCTCGACTCACGTGTCACCTAACTAAGTAATCATTTGGACTTTATTTTTTTCAAGTAATACTTGTTGAGATCGCCAGGATGTGGCACATCAGAGCATATTTTTCCTTCGATGACTAGAATATACATGTTTAGGACTATAGAGGGGAATCTTAAATGATAATGCAATATATGATTTAGAAATTTATCAAAGTGAATTTAAGATGCATGCTGATTATAATGCTTTCTGTTGTGCTAGAAAGGAGGAAGACATATTGTGATTTGTGTTTCGGGTGATTGATGTACGTTATCTCCCTATTGAGCTTTCATGAATGTTTAGATAATATATTAGGTGCTTTAGGTGATTGATAAGATTTTCTCCTTAACAAGCATGTATGAATGTTCTAAGTTAAAAATAGGGTATTAGATCTAGGAAATTTTCATGTTAATCAAGGACAATACATTTTTAGTCGACCGAGTACTCTAGGTTTGTAAGCGACGATTAGTGGTCGAGATCACAGAGCTCCCAAAAAAATTAGATTAGCTTCGAAGAACTAATCTTAAGTGACTTGAAAATGATAGTTTAAGATTTAAACTACCAAGGCGCGCTAAGAACATAGCAAACCTCCACAGAACCCATTGACTTTAAAGAGATTACGAGGTTGATAACAACATGAACATTAGAACCAAAGCTCGACTGCCTCCCATTTGGTCATCTAGGTTGGACTCTGTAGTACCACTTCCAAGTAATAGATATGTAGAAACTCATACCGTCAAACTTGACTAAGGTCAAATAGGATGACTCATAGTGGTGAATTAAATAGTTATTACTATTTAGAGACGGGTCGAGAACGTCGAGAGCATAGACTTGTTGTCTTATGAACCCACACTAAGATGGGGCTAGGGACCACAGTATGTTAGAAGAATTTGATTCAATCAATGGTTAAATAAAGACCATTTCTTTTTGGATAGTTAGAGGAGTTTTTAGGTCTTTCTTTTAACTACTTAGCAATACTTTGTGGTTTATTTCTTTTTCCCTTATTATTTTGTAAGGCTACAAAATGTTAAGTTAATTGTCAAATAAAATCATCATTGAAACTCCAACGGTTTATGTTTCTAGCTTAGTCATTATTCTTACAAACCATATCATTGGTATAAGAGTCATCATCGCTGTGCTTTGTAGAGTAGCAATTTTTTAGTAATTAGTCACAGAGAATATGAGTGAAGACAAAATTACTAGAGTCCGCTCATGAAAATTTTTCTTAGAATCGAGGGTCTATGAAGTTTTGTGGAGATTAGTTTTTTAGAACAATGTAAAGGAACAGTGTTGTCTAAGGTAGAAAAGGCGCACCTTGATTTACTAGACTCAAAGATCACCGAGTAAAACATTACCTATACCAAGAAATTCATCGTACTATCTTTGAACAAATCTTGGATCGCCTCATAGATAAATTGTTTGGGGCTGAATGAAAAGAAAGTTTGATATAAACCAAAAAGTGAAGAAATCTCTTCTTATTGCATTAATGAAAGAATTTGAGATCCTAGAGATGAAAAAAGAATAGAAGTATCACTAATTATTATGCAAGAGTGATGATGATCTCCAACAAGAGCAATGAAGAAGATATGCCAAAGAATAAAATTATGGAAAAAAATTTACGTGCCCAGTCTGAAAAATTTATTTATGTTGTAGTATCCATTGAGGAATAAAAAGATACTGATAATATGTCCATTGATAAATTACAAAGTTCATTAGCGGTGCATGAAAAAAAATTGAAGATCCAACATTGATGGAGATGATCAAGTTATGAAATTCAAAGATGGAACAAAAATAAGTTACAAAGAAAAATGAACTTACAAGGTTAGAAGACGCAGAAGAGGAAGATCAATTTTCAACAAAATAACCGTTGAATGTTATAGGTGACATGGTTAAGTCATTTTCAATACGAATGTCCAAAAGTGAATAAGGAAGTCAATTACACAAAGCTAAAAGAAGAGGATGAAATGTTGTTAATTACTCAAATTCATGAAGCAAAAATGAGTGATGTTTGGTTTTTAGATTCTAGTTGCTCAAACTCTTTGGTGGGCAAATAAATGTATGTTTTCAAGCTTAGACATGACCTTTTTCACAGGTCAAGCTTGGAAATAATACAAGCATGAAAGTACGGGTGAAATTAACTTTTGGTAGGATTTATTATATTATTAGTAGAGTACATTGTGTACCTAAATTCAAAAATAATCTTTTGAGGGTCCAACAACTATAGGAAAAAGGAGTAGTAGTGTTGTTCAAAGATGTTGTGTGTAGCATTTTTAATCCACACAAAGGAAAAGTGGCGGAACAAATTATGGGTGCAAATCAAATATTCATTTTGCTTGCTGAACCATCTCTCACAACAAATGAAGGAAGATGCGTCCAAGTTTCAAATACAGATTAATGAACATTTTTGCAATACGGTTATGATCATCTTAGTTACAAAGGCTTCTGCACCTTGAAACAAAAAAACATGGTGAAATGTCTGCCGCAAATTATAGCTCCAAGCAACACGTGCGAGGCATGTATAAAAGAAAAACAACATCATACTCCATCTCTATGTGGTCTAAATTTCACCAGCTTCAAACAACGAGAAAAGATATTTATTATGTTTTATTGGAGAAAATTAGAATGCCTATACAATATTTAATAACATATAGAACAAGAGAATTCAACTCTGCAAAGTTTAACAATTTTTGCAAATAGCATAAAGTGAAGAGATAATTGACCACAACTTATACCCCACAATAAAATGGAATGGTCAAATGCAAAAATTGCACTGAGATGCACTTGGTAGGAGCCATGCCTAGAGAAGAAAGTACCTAAAAGTTCTGTTGGGTTTTATGTCCTAAAACTCATTGTTTATAAACAAAAACATATTCTACTTTCAATAAAGTTATTATTGATGTTTAGTCAGTAAAGATTGTTATCGAATAAAGTGAATTTTACGATTATTAATCTAAATCTAATAAACTAAGAGCACTCTGACTATATATGATTATTTGAACTATATGTAGAGACATAAGAGTGTTTCAAGTTCATGTATATAGTCAAAATGATCTATAGTACAGGGATAAGACTGAGTGCCTTATCTTGGGAACACTATGGATGCGGCCCACTTTTGTATATGATATAAACAATGTGATCACTAAATTGTACATGCGGAGACATGTGAGTGGGGGCGTCCTATGCAATGAGTATTGTATAAGATCGGACCATGAAGAAAATCACTATCACTTTATAATGTTGTTTGCTGTTGAGACTAATTTTTTTTTTCTTTCATTCGATGACCTAGGTAACTCAATCTTAATCCTGAGTTAACCATGAACTCCTATTTATCCAGAATTATCCTTAGATTTGCATGGGCGAGAGGGGCTCGAGTTCGCCGACTCAATAAGCCTCCCATTTTAGGGGTAAGACTGGGTGAATAACTGAGGACATAGGGTGCAAGATGGAATTCACTCCTACCCACTTTTAGGGATAGTTGAGAGGTTGTTCACTTCAGTAATGACTTAAGGTCTTGAACAAGGGGCCCCACTCTCATTGGTTTGAGAAGGATTCAGTTTACTAGTTGGACCACAAACCAATTGTTCATGAGAGGATTAGTGGAACATAAGGAACAAGAAGTAACTTCAGGGGTAAAATGGTAAATTGATCCAGCTCTAGTTACGAACAACCTATGAAGGATCGACTTACTAATTATGGTTATATCAAATGGACCGAAATATATCTATAGTGAGGGGAGTGCAACTACTAGGCTATAGTGGAGTGTCTTAGTAGTTAACGAATGTTGGTTAACAAGGTTAATGAGTTTAGCGGGTTAATCTCGGATCGTTGGAGCCCATGATCTATAGGTCCATTAGGTCCCCCTGTTAGCTCATATCGGATTAAACCATAAAACAGTGTGACAAGTGAGTTCGAAGTGTTCGAATTCAAATTAGGGAATATGCGCTAAATATATACGATATATTTAACCGCAATTTTGTTTTATTTACGAATTAAACAAAAAGAGAGAATCAGAAAGATTTAAATAAGATTTAAATATTTTAATCAATATGTGTCGGAATTGATTGGGATTGACATTTGAATTAATGTTAAGTATTAATTAAATTGTTTAATTAATCATTTAATATTACTTTAATTTGAAATTAATTATTTAAATTAATCGTTGAATTAAAATGGAGAGTCAAAATCTTCCATTAACTTCATGGAAAAATCCATGTGTCAAAATTTGGTTAAACATGCTTGCCAAATAAACCCCCAAAAATTTGGTTAAACATGCTTGCCAAATAAACCCCAAATTTGAGTGAAATTTTAAGTGTCAAAATTTGGTTAACTCAAACTTGCATGCTTGCCCGGTAATCCCACACATTTGAGTGAAATTTTGAGTGTTAAAATTTGGTAATCTCAAATTTGGTAATCTCAAATTTGGATCAACATGCTAATATGACTCTATAAATAGAGTGATCAAGACACATTGAAAGTTTTATGAGAAAAACCTTGTGCAAAACCCTCACAAACTCTCTCTTCACATATACTAAATTCCTTCCAAGTTTAGTCACCACCGGATTCCACAATCTCGTTCTAAGGCCGAAGGATAGTAGGGAAGACACTAGTGGTGGTTCGAAACCGGTTCGTGAGGAAAAAGGAATTTGAACTACAAAAGGTTAGTACTCAAACTTCTTGAGTCTTAATGCTTATGATCGTGCTAGCTAATTTACTATAATTGATGTACGTAGAGTGCCTAAGATCCAAATTGCTTCCGCATGTGTTATAACAACACCATCAAATTCCTTGCCTGAAGTAGTCTGGGATGATTCACATTTTGAATCACCTACTCTTGCTCTAAAAGACATGACACCAGGAGAGGCTTGGAGCTAAGTGAAACTATCCCTTGATTATTTTAGAGTGTATGGATGTGTTAGACATGTTCATATTCGAGATGCGAAGAGTAAAACACTTGAAAATAAAAGTGTCACTTGTGGTTTATTTGGAGTCACTCGCGAATCCAAATGGTATAGAATGTTTGATCCAACTACAAATAAAATTATAGTATATCGTATAGAATGTTTGGACTAGGAGAAAATATTGAAATTGATTCGAACACAGTTGAAAAAGGAGAAATTAAAGGGGAAACGACTAAACCAGTTGTTGAAACAATTTAGCCAGTTGCTGAAAATAGGTTTTTCGTAACCGTTGAACCAGATTTAACAATAAAGGAGGGGAGAAATCGACATCCACCTATACGGTTAGTATATTATGATTCTTATGAAGGTTTCTCTCAAGTTGATGAAGAAAATATGGAATTGTTGATAATTTTGGATCTCGTAAATTTTGAGGAAGTTGTCAAAAGCCCAAAATTAAAATTGGCTATGGGTGAAGAAATTAAATTCATTAAAAAAACAAAAAATTAAACTTGGCTATCAATTTGAGCAAAGAAAATAGGAGTAAAATAGATTCATAAAACAAGACTAGAGGAGTATGGAGAAGTTGATGAATACAAACCAAGATTGGTGGTAAAAGACTACACACAGAAGTATGAAATTAATTATACATCACTGTTTGCACCTGTGGAAACAATATATATTGTGAGATTGATCATTGGTTTTGCCGACCAAAAAAGGTTGGAAACTCTAACAGTTAAATGTCAAATCAACTTTTTTTTATATGAGGAGTTAAAAGAATATGTTTTTAAATCGCAACCAAAATACGGAGGAAAAAAAAAAAAGAAGAAGTAAGGAGATAGTGTACCAGCTCTAAAAGACTATGGATTTAAAGAGGCACCTAGGAGGTGGTTTAGTCGAATAAAGTTCTATTTTATCAAGGAAGTATTCAAAAATAGTTTTAGTGAGCAAACACTACTTAAGGAATGAAGGTAAAATTTGTATTGCAAGCATTTGAATTAGTTCATATGAGATTTTTCCTTTGAATAGAGGTAATACAATGATCATATGATATTTTTATATGCCAAAGAAAGCATGACGTTCAAGTTTTAAATCAATTTAGATTTTTTTTTTTTTTTGTAATCTCATAGTTCTATGACATAAAATTAACAAATATAAGTAGCCTGTAGTCACCTTATTTACTACTGAAGTTGAGTTTGTTATTGCTTGTTTATGTGCATGTCAAGTTGTTTAGATGAGAATGATACTCAAAGAGATTGATTATTTTCAAATAGAAGAACAAAGCTAATGTGTGATAATGCAATCATTAAGTTGTCCAAGAGTCCAGTTCTACATGGACATTTTAAATGCATAAGGGTAAGAGTTCACTTTCTTAGAGATCTTACAAAATAAGAAGCTATTAATTTATTGTTTTGTTCTATTCGAAATCAACTTGTTGATTTGTTGACAGCCTCCCAAATTAGAAGCATTTTAGAAGTTGCGTGAAGAACTTGGGTAAGAGAATCACTTGAAACTTCAGCAACTCAATGAAACTTCAGCATTTCAGAAGATGCAGTCAAGTAGATCCGAGATGCTAAAACCCAGTAAATAACTTCCGGACTCCAACTGGATCGATGACATGTAAGAGAATCACTTGAAATTTCAAGGTTTTCCCGAAAGATCAGATAGTTATAGAATTAGACCCAAACTTCCTTGAGCATAGAGAAAAGTTCATAATCACCTACTAGGAATTGGATGTAGTGAGAGATACTAATAGGCTACTTACTGAGTATTTCTATATTCACCCTATTCTACAATTCTTTTTCAAGTGTTTGGTGACTACTTGTCGAGATGGTGGACCATTTAGGAGTTGTGCAGTCATAAATGGGGTCATTGCGGGATGTCATGTCTGTGTATTTTAGGTCAACTGATGAACTTTGAAAATCTAGTCATGACATAGCCTACATTTAGTTGAAAGATAAACTTGAACAACAAAATGATAAGGAGCAAATAAGATGGATCTAGAACCTAGCCCGGCCTTTACAAATAGATTTTTTTTTTTTTTTTTTTTTTTTTTTTTTTTTTTTTTTTNGAGAAGTTTCTAGTTGGTTTTTAATTTATTTGATCAAATTCCTCCAATAATTGAATCTCCTCGTATATAGAATTCCTCAGAGCAAAACATGCTTAACCTTCGAGTTCCTATGATTGAGTCACCTAAAAGGAAGGTATTTCTTTTGGTATAGGTAGTAATTCTCAATTAGTCTTTCTTAGTCATCCTATTCTCAGATCGCTCTTATTCGGACGTGGTCTTCGGTTCATTCATATATCCTTCCTCTACTCGGGTGTCACAGCTCTACTTTCTTTTCTTGGTAGGGTTGAATGCATAGTACTTCTCTACGACGGTTCATGCACGTGCCCATGAATTCACTAGGCAAGCTCGTATATGCAGCCTCTAAGCTTGACTATGAGCTAGCGCATACTCCTTGTTATTTTTTCTTTATTAATAATTTATTCTTTCTATTATTTGTAAATTTTAAAAAAATATATTATAAAAACGAATTTCTCTCTAAAGAAACTTTGTTTTTTCTAAAACTATTTCATTTACATTTTTTTTCAATCTAATAAACTAAATAATAATTTGATTTCTCAAAAATATATTTCCTTTAAATAAAGATAATAAATATTTTTCTTTCAATTTTTTAATATAAAACAAACCAATATTAATTTTATAGAAAGGATTCTTTTAGTCAACAATTTTCTTAAAGCAATGGAGGAAATAAAAAGTGTTTGAATAATTAGACTACACACTAACTTTTATGTTTCTCCTAGCTTTCAATCCTAAGATTCTTTGTCCTTTAACGAGCTATAAAAGCTCCATCTTCATCCCTCCCTCATTAAACCAACACTTACTTATCAATTCATTTGTCCATTTAATCACTTTCTCTATCGATGGGAGGCAACAATAGATCGAAGAAAGCTCACTCATCTTTCTCGATCTTCAATTTTTTCAAATCTAGAAGAGGTAGAAAAGAAGATCATTGTGACCACAGTGGCGGTTGGGATGATATGCCAAGATCGAGCAAGGTATGGCCGAGCGATGAGGACAAAATGCATCGTTGGGTTGCTGAACCTGGCATTGATAGAAAAGCTAAGGATTACATTGACAGGATCTATCGAAATCGTGTTTTTGAATCTGAGCGACAAACTGTTACTTTACCTGCCAGTGGAACAAAACTTGATCTGTAAATAATTTGTCTATAGGTCATTTTTTTATGCATAGGCTAAATTCATTTCTTCTTAGGATGTAAGTTTATTAGTAATATATATTTCTATAATTTTAGAATTTATTGCGTTCAATGTTTACTTTCTCAACTAAAAGATCAACGGTAGGTTTTGGTGTGTTTGAAACCGATGAATCTATTATGTTTTGAAGATGTTATTACATGAATGTATTTAGAATTTTAGAATATTATGATATAATCAGACTGTAATAGTAAAAAAAAAATTGTACAGTCGCCGGAAAAGACACGAAAATTTCGTCGACTTGCCGGAATATTCGTAGCTCCTATCGAACCACGAAACCTCAGCTTGCCTACACGCTCCACTTAGTCATGCACACTCCAGAATACCCTGCAAAAAATTAGGGGGAAGACGAAAGGTTGGTTTTTGTTTTCTGATGAGCACGACGCCGATAAGATGCAAGAACCCTCCCGAGTACGCTACGACGAACGATGCATATGTAGGAATAAGGTAGTAACAACTTTGGGTACGTATAAAGGAAAACTTCGTGTTTTCATCTCGTCGTAGGCGAAGTTCAAACTCGTGGAAAAAATCAATGGATCTATGTTTGGGAGTATTACGAGGACCTTAGATGTCATGAGAATGGAAGACAAATCGATTTAGTGTCTTAGGGGTCGGATATTGGATGAGAAAGCATCGAAATATGATTATCAAATGAGAGAGGAAGGAATGTTGGGAATAAACTTAAATGAAAAAAAAAAGTAATTTTTAATTTTATTAATTTTAGTAAGGTTTTGAAATTCAGTTGAGAAGGAAAAGTGCAAAGAAAAGGAGGAAGGGCCAACAATCACAGGAGAGACAATTTATATGTTTCCATTGCAAGAAGCAGAGCAAGTAAAGCAAGAGTAGACAAAAAGAAGTACATAGCAATAGGAAACGATTTTGAGAATTCTTTGTCTCCTTGTCTCTCCCTTCTCGACATCTCCTTCATAGTTTCGTGAGAGTTATCTAAACGAGTTAGTTTCAGAGCGAGGGTTCATTTTCTACAAGTTGGTATCAGAGCAAATTTTGTTTCAACAAATTGGTATCAAAGCAGCTTTTAATTTCAACAAATTTGTATCAGAGTCGATGACGAATATGATGGGACAAATACCGCTACCACGATTGATGAAGACGAACTACGAGAATTGGAGCATCCAAATGAAAGCTCTTCTCGATTTGCAAGACGCATAGCAGGTGGTCGAAAAAAGTTTCGAAGAACCGAAGGATGCCACGGGTTATACGGCAGCGCAAAACAAGGCGCTAAAGAAAGCACGATCAAAAGATAAGGCAGCATTATACATGTTGAAAAGGGCAACTACTTCAAAAGAAGCGTGGGACACCCTAGAAAAGATGTTCAAAGGAACCGACCGAGTCAAGCAGGTGCGTCTCCAGACTCTACGTGGCGAGTTGGAGAGTATGAAGATGAAGGAGTTAGAAAATGTATCTGACTACATTACATGTGTACAGACCGTGGCGAATCAGCTAAATCGAAATAGAGAAATGTTACCCGAGACGCGGGTTGTGGAGAAAATCTTGAGGTCGTTAACAGACAACTTTGAGAATGTCGTATATGCAATAGAAGAGTCGAAGGACCTAGTGAAGTTCACGGTCGATGAGCTTGTCGGTTCTCTCGAGGCACACGAACAACGTAAGAAAAAGAAAGAGGATCCACTCGATCAAGCGCTTCAAACGAAGGCATCAATAAAGGATGGAAAAGACTCTATTCACAAAATGTTCAAGGTAGAAGTCGTGGAAGCCGCGGGAATGGTCGAGGTGGTCAAGGCAATACTTACGAAGAAAACTACCAAGAGAAGAGACTGTCGAGCCAAGCAAATTTGCGTGGAAGAGGATGCAATCAAGGACGCGGTCAAGGATACAATTCCAACATCCAGTGTTATAAATGTCAGAAATATGGCCACTATGCAAATAATTGTAACTCCAACAGATGTTACAATTGTGGCAGAATGGATCATTATGCAAGAGATTGTTGAGCTGAAGAAAAGGTGGAAGAAACCATCAACCTAGCCTTGGATGATGCAACAAATGGAGGGATTCTCTTGATGGCCAAAAATGAAGAGCCGAACACAAAAGGAGACGGCGGCATGATAGACGATAGCAACGGTTGTGAGGCGATGGAAACTGTTAGAAATGAGGTGATGCACAGCGGATGTGGCGAAATCCTGATAGCGGAGACAAGAAGAAATAGAATGAAAATGGAAGAAGAAAGGAAAGAGGTAGAAATAAAAGTTAAAAGGTTAGAGAAAGAAATGGTTGAGTTGAGTAAGAGTTCCTTCTATCAAAAGCAAGAGAAGGAAAAGAATGGGAAGATAATCTCTCATCTTACGAAGAGAGTTGAAGAAGGTGTGGAGAAAGATGGCTTGTTCATGGAGATTGAGGCTCTAGTGGATGATCTAGTGAGGGAGGAGAAAAATATAGAGATGCTGACTCAACAGAGAGTCTCACTCGACGTGAACCTGAATCAAATCCAACAGGAGGCAGTGAATTTACGATACACGATTGAGACACTCACTCGTGATAAAGCCGAATTGGAGGAAGCAAAAATGCTAGCTATAAATGTCACTGTAGACTTGCGAAGGGAATTAAGTAAACTGAACGAAGCCATGATGTCTGAGTCAAGCGTGGCTAAGAACGGGAGAAATGAAGAGTCGGTATCTCAAATGGGCTGTTCTCGAGAAGCTCCAAATGAAGTCTCATCAGAAAAGGACAAGCTCAGTTTACCACTAGAGGGCAAAGAGTGGAAATTGAAGAAACCACGACTGAAGTCGAGAAAACGAAAGCCGCGCAGGTGGAATCATTGGATAGAGCATTTAAGTTTATGGGGGAGTTTTGTTAGGAATAAACTTAAATGAAAAAAAGGTAATTTTTAATTTTGTTAATTTCTGTAAGGTTTTTGAAATTCAGTCGGGTGAGAAGGAAAAGACCAAAGAAAAAAAATGAAGGCCAACAATAATTTTGGGAGAGAATGGATTATGGATAGCCAATTTTAGATTTTAGAAAAACCTATAAGTTAATAGGCTTTTCATTGTAAAAAGTATAGCAGATAGAGCAAGAGTTATAGAGATAGAGTTTTGAGAATTCTTTGTCTCCTTGTCTCTCCTCTCTCGACATCTCCTTCACAGTTTCGTGAGAGTTATTTAAACGAGTTAGTTTCAGAGCGAGCGTTCATTTTCTAGAAGTTGGTATCCAAGTGAATTTTGTTTCAACAAATTGGTATCAGAGCGACTTTTAATTTCAACAAGGAGATCTGGAAAATGCATGGAATTAGGCGAAGAAGACGAAGTCCATCGAATTCCGATCTAGGTAGGGCACCGGCCACCTGCAACCCAATATCAGTCCAACCTTGTTGACAAATGGCCCAGTCTCCAGAAACAAGGAGCACATCTATGCTCTGCCTAAAGTCTCCCAGCATGACCCACCTGCCAATTTGAAGAACACGACCCAAACTCGCACCACGAATCCATCAGCCACAAACAAAGCCCAAATTGAAAGGAGTATTCATCAAAGTTAAGATGAAACGTATGTTTCCTTAAAAAAAATATATAACTCGAAAGAAAAAAAAGAAAAGAAATTAAAGCTCAAATTGAAATTCATTAAAGTTAAGATGAGGATCCCATCTATTATAATCCATCTTAACCATTTTCACAACAAAAACAATAACCAAGAGCTTCCACATCTTAATCTATTTTCAAGAATGATTCACACCCAAACCAATGCTCATGGAGGACAATCACTAGTTTAAGTTCGGGGTATTAAAACAATTCTCTCACCCCATGTAAAATGCAAGATTTTTTTAAAAAAAAAAATCGATACTCGAGACCACTCCTCTTCAACCAAGCTTGATCTCTCAATGCAAAAATATAATAATAATAATAATTGTTAAAGATATTCAGTACTAAATTATAGTTTACCATATATATCATATTTGATATTTTATTATAAAATAAATATCGAGATATTTGCCTTTCTTACCCTACTTATCTTTCCATATATTGTTTTCCCATTTATTATTATTTCCATATCCTTCTAATTTATTTCATTATAAATAGAGAACTTTCACACACTATTTAGGTGTGGGTGGATTATGCAAACATTCTCATGGTATCAGAGCCCTTTCGGTTTACAACCTCGATCCCTTATCTTCAATGGCTTCTGAATCCCCTACTGATCTTCTTTTCCACTACTCCTGCTGGCTTTGACGCCGCAGGGGTAGTCTCCATGACTGCCACATGCGGAGCCGATTGATTACTCTTCGGCTCTACCCTATTGACCCCCAAATCACCTTTTGCCATACTCTGTACATACAACCTCACTTTTTCCAACACAATCAACTTTCCCTTAGCCAACATATTCTCTTTCATTTTCTTCCCAATCTTCCCTTCATCCTTCACCGAAACACTAATTTTAGGATCCTAATCAGTGTTATTTTCAGAAATATACGGAATCTCAACAAGCCCATCAACCTTTTGCAGAGATTTACCTTCGGAATCTGGGTGCCGCACTGGCCTCTTTGCCAACCAAGTTGCCCGCCCTTCTCACCAAAATTGCCTCTTTCACCTAATGTGGCGACTCTTCCGGCTTCAACATTGTCTTTGTCCCTTGCTCTAGGTTTTCCCTTCTACTTCTTGGGGTTAGACATATTCTCACCAGAGCCAAGGCAGCATCGTTGCTGAGCGACGATCCCTCTTCATGGGTTAGACATATTCTCATCGAAGCCAAGGCAACATCGCCGCTGAGCGGCAATCCCTCTACAATTTTCGATGGCCAAGAAAGTGTTTCTCTACGCCTCCTCCGAACCAGGTTGTTGACATTTTCAAGAAAAGTATTTCTTAACATCTCTTTGAATTTTTCAGATCCAAGCTTCACGTTCGTTCAAATCCGACGCTTAGCTTGCGGTGGGGTGTTAAAGATTTTTAGTACTAAACTATAGTTGACCATATATATCATATTTGATATTTTATTATAAGGCAAATATCTTCTTAGCATACTTATCTTTCCATATATTGTTCTTTCCATTTTCATATCCTTGTAATTTATTTGATTATAAATAAAGAACTTTCGCACACTATTTAGGTGCGGTGGATTATGCAAACATTCTCAATAATAATAAATAAAAAAGCAAAAAAATTGTCCACATTGCTCGTTGCTAAACAATCTGCATTACCAATAGAGGTGTCTGATCGAAGTTAATGGGGATGTGAAAAAAAAAATGAAGTTATCTTATTGTTCAAGTGAGTCGCATCACAAATGTGACCATACTGTAAACTTCAGGATGCTAGCAAGAGAGACGAGCTAAGGAAGAATGAGTGTTGGCCTATACAGTCATCCCTTGAAGACTTGGGTTATGTACACCACAAGTGGAGGCACCCATAGAATAGAAAATGATTTGAAGGATTTTTGGGAAAAAATAAATTGTGTTATGATAAGAGAAAATTAATGAAATAAATTATGAAGTCAAGTTGTGGAAGTGAGAATTGTGTTATTTTTCTAGTAAGATTTAGTTAAAGTGTAGGGTGAAATGNAAGAACTTTCGCACACTATTTAGGTGCGGTGGATTATGCAAACATTCTCAATAATAATAAATAAAAAAGCAAAAAAATTGTCCACATTGCTCGTTGCTAAACAATCTGCATTACCAATAGAGGTGTCTGATCGAAGTTAATGGGGATGTGAAAAAAAAAATGAAGTTATCTTATTGTTCAAGTGAGTCGCATCACAAATGTGACCATACTGTAAACTTCAGGATGCTAGCAAGAGAGACGAGCTAAGGAAGAATGAGTGTTGGCCTATACAGTCATCCCTTGAAGACTTGGGTTATGTACACCACAAGTGGAGGCACCCATAGAATAGAAAATGATTTGAAGGATTTTTGGGAAAAAATAAATTGTGTTATGATAAGAGAAAATTAATGAAATAAATTATGAAGTCAAGTTGTGGAAGTGAGAATTGTGTTATTTTTCTAGTAAGATTTAGTTAAAGTGTAGGGTGAAATGTGGGGAAAAACTGAGTTGAGGAAGAAATATAAGAAATGTGATATAAAACATGTGTTTGATGAATACTCTACGAACATAAATATACATAGAAGAAAAATTTTGATAATGAAAAAAAATGAAAAGAAAGTGAGAGGAGAGACAATGATTACTCAAAGTGATAACACTCCAAAAGTAGAGTTATATCTTATATATTTTTGTAGTTAATTTTGCATTTATACTCACAATTTTCTCATTAATTACTCCATTTATTCTAATTAGTATACATGAAATAGTCAATTGTAGTACAATATGAAAAGAATATCAATTTACATAAATCGAGCTTAATTGTATACTTAATTGAAACATGATTCTGTAGCAAATTTGGAAACAAATTCTTGACCCTGATGCTGAAACAATTCGGAAAGCAAATTTTCGGAGATGACATGAAAATTTTAATCCACATCACCAGTCCAAGTGGGTCATTGACTACCTAATTAGAAACGTCCTAGGTGGACAATTTATTCCTTTTTAGCCCTAAATGGGAAGCAATGCACAATATAAAAGGAAAATGAATACCTAAGAAGGGGGAGCCACATTTATGGAAGAAGAAAATTTGAGATTATAGAGCAAAGACTCTACTTTTGTGAACTTTTGTGAACTGCTATGAAACCAGAGAAGAAAAAGAAAAAAAATCTTAATCCAACCGCTGTTGACAGCAGAAGGAAAAGAAGATCAACAACGATAGATTATGGCAAAGAGGCAGATGTGAGAGCTCAAAAGAAGGGAACTTCCATGGAAGAACAGCAACAAAGCTTGATAACTCTCTATTTGGTTACTCTCTTCTCTTATTCTATCAATTTTATATGATTAAAATGTGGGTTCCTCTGTTTAATTAAGCTTGTAGGGAGAGCTAAACTTTATAAGAGAGACGCGAGAGTTTTATGTAGTTTAAGTATGTTGACGATATGATTTTAATTTATTAAAGAGTTGTTAATAAATTACATGTGTGTTTAATTAGCTACTTTACATGCATAGTTGTTCTCCTATTCGAGAAAGGAAGCAATGAAATCTTCTTTAATACTCTAGTTCCATTGCAAGGATACTTGAAGGTAATAGAAGGGTTAACAATAATTCTTCTCCTAGAACTTGTTAATAGAAATTAAAGAACAGAAGAGTTAAGAATAATTCTTGTCCTATAACATTGTTAATAGAAATTAAAAAATGATTATGAAACTAATCATTATGCATGACCCTCGGAACTGAGCTTGAGAATCTATTAAAAGAAATTAACATCTACCACAAAACTCAACAACTTATCTATTTAATTTCTCTTAGCCGAACCTTTCTCATTATTATTGATTTTCTCGTCATTTTTTGTTTTTCGACGGTAGTGGCGATCTGCGTTAATTTCGTTTAATTAGTTTAAAATCACCAACACCATTTGAATGTTACCAAAAAACTCACTTCATTTCCTGCAACAAAACTAACCAAAAAGATAGGTTCTCAGTGGAATCGATAATTTACTTATTACTTCTACTTGTGATAGTGTATACTTGCACTTATTCTTCTGAATTTTACATCATCTACAAGCGATCAAGTAACATGATATTACTTAAAAATCAATGGCTATCCTAAAACTTTATTGCTTACCTTGGTTTGGGTACCATCTTGATCACTTGAAAATAAAGGGCCAACGAGAAGCTTATTTACTTTCCTTGACTTAGGGTAATTGGCTAATTACATAAAAATCAAGGCTAAACCTAAACATAACATAAAGTTTATTAAGACACATAAATCTTGAGACTAATCATTAGAGGTATTTTTGTCATTTACTACCTAAACTTGGTTCGAGCCCCAAACATAATCTAATGGCTCTAAAACATTTTATAATTCTGTGACTACATGAATTAAGGTCTCTTATAAAGTTTTACAATATTTAGAGGTCATTTGGGTATTGAACCGAAGGTAAATTACCATATAGGCACTATGACTATTTTATACCATTACTTGATTTAGCTCCTTAACCTCATCTAATAACCACAAAAATTCATATATATTGTTAATATATCATATTAAGCCTTCTATTAAATTTTCATGAGCAGCAGACCATTTAGTGGGTTATTTTAACCTTACTTAGTTCAAATATCTAGTTTAGGTCCTTATCTCAGGATTCTTACTTAATTCTTTCCTAATTCTTTAAATCTTACTAAATTTAAGCATATTTAAATCCTACTAAATTTAAGGTTGAAGGTTCATTTTTAAGTCGAGTGATTCCTACAAATATTTCTTAAAACAATTTTAGATTGACTATTTCTCTCTTAAGTGACGTTAGGGTCTCGGTTCTCGAGCTTTCAGTGTCTGAATTCCTCCAAATTTTCTTTGGTTGATCCGTCAAGGAGTCTAATTTTACGAACTAAAAAGAATTTTATAAGAACAAATCTAGAATAATTTTAATTTAAAGAAAGTTAAGAATTGTTTAATTTAATCGACCACGTCATCTTCTTCTTCCTCAAAATAGAGGAAGAAGATGCACCACCCTTTGCTCCTTCACCTGAAACTCATCTTCCCCAACTTTCTACCGTTGTTTTTTTACTTTGATTTCTTTATGAAACTTAAAAATAACGTTGTAAGAAAAGAGTATGGACCAATTTCATACCTTTTAATGGACTGTAGCTCGAGTTATAAACTTTTAAAGTTCTGGGGTGGGAAACGTTTAAAGTTGGCTGGAACTCGTTTTCCACGCCAGAACTTACATAGAACTACTTCTTATTGGATAGCTCATTCTAGACCTTTTTAGCCCCCAATTTCATCACCAAAATTNACTACCTAAACTTGGTTCGAGCCCCAAACATAATCTAATGGCTCTAAAACATTTTATAATTCTGTGACTACATGAATTAAGGTCTCTTATAAAGTTTTACAATATTTAGAGGTCATTTGGGTATTGAACCGAAGGTAAATTACCATATAGGCACTATGACTATTTTATACCATTACTTGATTTAGCTCCTTAACCTCATCTAATAACCACAAAAATTCATATATATTGTTAATATATCATATTAAGCCTTCTATTAAATTTTCATGAGCAGCAGACCATTTAGTGGGTTATTTTAACCTTACTTAGTTCAAATATCTAGTTTAGGTCCTTATCTCAGGATTCTTACTTAATTCTTTCCTAATTCTTTAAATCTTACTAAATTTAAGCATATTTAAATCCTACTAAATTTAAGGTTGAAGGTTCATTTTTAAGTCGAGTGATTCCTACAAATATTTCTTAAAACAATTTTAGATTGACTATTTCTCTCTTAAGTGACGTTAGGGTCTCGGTTCTCGAGCTTTCAGTGTCTGAATTCCTCCAAATTTTCTTTGGTTGATCCGTCAAGGAGTCTAATTTTACGAACTAAAAAGAATTTTATAAGAACAAATCTAGAATAATTTTAATTTAAAGAAAGTTAAGAATTGTTTAATTTAATCGACCACGTCATCTTCTTCTTCCTCAAAATAGAGGAAGAAGATGCACCACCCTTTGCTCCTTCACCTGAAACTCATCTTCCCCAACTTTCTACCGTTGTTTTTTTACTTTGATTTCTTTATGAAACTTAAAAATAACGTTGTAAGAAAAGAGTATGGACCAATTTCATACCTTTTAATGGACTGTAGCTCGAGTTATAAACTTTTAAAGTTCTGGGGTGGGAAACGTTTAAAGTTGGCTGGAACTCGTTTTCCACGCCAGAACTTACATAGAACTACTTCTTATTGGATAGCTCATTCTAGACCTTTTTAGCCCCCAATTTCATCACCAAAATTATTTCTTTCCTTCCCTTAAAGCTAAAGAAATTATTTTGGAGGGATGAATTTGTATGTGTGGCATTAACTTTTTAGTCAAACATTTCACTCTATAGGTCAACTAAACGCATAAAGTTTCTTCTTTTGGGTAGCTCGATTTTGACTTCGTTAGGTTACGTTTCTCTCATGAAAAATATTCATCTCAGCCTTTTAAAACTAATATAATATTCAATTTAAAATGAGAGGGACCGTAAAAAGAAAATTCAACTTAACCCCCAAACCTTACTCGAAATGATTTCTTCAAACTTGTGATATTCCAAAGCTCGTTGGCTTTCGTGTTAGGTTAAACACGATGATGTGTAGACGTATATTTCAATTTCAAGCTTTTCCTTCAATTAGTTAATGGGTGATGAATTGAGAGAATTTGTTTGAGATACTTTCAAACACTTGCTTTGTTCACGAAATTTGTGAGTAATTTTATTTAGAATGTGTTCATGAGATAGTTATTATAATGGGGTGGTTATCCATAGCAATTTTATACTTATAAATTTAAACATGTTACTAAATTAAAATCTAACACTATAATGATTTTAATTTTGTTTTTGATACTTATTTTTTGTTCATGAGATAGTTGAATTAACGAACAAAATGTGTAGGAAGGGAGAAAAAGTAGGGGGAATTATTCGAATTCTTTGGAAAGGATTCTCTTAGTCAAGAAATTTGATAAACCAATGGAGGAAATAAAAAGTGTTTGAATAATTGGCCTACACACTAACCTTTATGTTTCTTTGCATATTGGTTTCTCATAGCTTGAATCCATAGATTCTTTGTTCTTCCACGAGTTGTCCTTTAACGAATGATGCCCTTTTATTTCACTATAAAACCATCATCTTCATCCCTTCCTCTTTAAACCAACACTCACTTTCCAATTCATTTGTCCATTTAATCACTTTCCCTATTGATGGGAGGCAACAATCGATCGAAGAAAGCTCACTCATCATTCTCGATCTTTAACTTTTTCAAATTTAGGAGAGGTAGAAAGGAAGATTACTGTGACCATGGTGACTATTGGAACGAGATGCCAAGATCGGGCAAGGTGTGGCCAAGTGATGAAGACAAAACACATCGTTGGGTTGCTGAACCAGGGATAGATAGAAAAGCCAAAGATTACATTGACAAGATCTATCGAAATCGTGTTTTTGAATCCGAGCGACAAACTGTTACTTTACCTGCCAATGGAACAAAACTCGATCTGTAAATAACTTGTCTATATGTTATTTTATTTTTTTATGCATCGACTATATTTTCTCTTTTTCATAGTTCAATATTTATTTCTCAAGTAAAATATTAACCACAGGTTTTAGTTTGCGTGAAACTAATGAATTTTAGAATATAATGATAAAATTGCCTAACCTAAGCATTTAAGATTTTTATAAATAGCAAATATTATTTTGAAAAAAAAAGGGAAATTAAATATTTTTTCAAAACTTATATAAAAGTGAAGTTCATGTCTACAAAAACGGTGTATGAGGTTGAAGTGTACTTTGTCTATGACACTTGCTCTAGAGTCCGCTCTCATTTTTTACTACTCTTTAGTTACCTAAAAAAGCTTGAAAAACATAGGGTGAGTACACGGACTCAGTAAGTAGCCTAATTGTAAGTATTTAATCGTGCCTTTAAAGTGTACCTAACTTGAGGGTATGGGTGTGTGGTAAGCTTATTTGACTTAATATATAGCATTGAGATAGCATCCTGATTACATGAAAATCGAGGACTAACCTAAAGCTTATTAACTTGATTTGATTCATAACTTTAGGGTAGTATATTAATTCATGGCATCTTGATTACTTACTTGATTCATGGCATTAAGGTAACATATTGATTACTTCAAAATCTAAGGCTAACTTAAGTTCATCTTAATAGCATCTTGATAAATTGAAAAATTAAGGGTTAACATAGAGTTCATTGTGACTTAGGGTAGCATCTTGATCACTTAAAAATTAAGAGCTATCCTAGGGCTCGTCTTGAGGTAGTATCCTCAATACTTCAGAATCAAGAGTCAAGCTATAGCTCATCTTGATTTAGGTAGTATCCTAATTACTAGAAAATCAAGAATTTTCCTAAAACTTTATTAATTATCTTTACTTTGGTACAATCTCGATTACTTGAAAATTAAGGGCGGATGAGAAACTTGATCATGATACTTGATGTTCAAGAATCAATATGACCTAAATCTTGAGAATAATCATTAGGGACATTTTAGTCATTTATCACCTAGACTTGTTTCAAGCGCCAAATATTATCGAATGGCTCTCAAATTTTATATAATCTTTAGACAACATGAAATAAGTCTTAAAATTTTATAATATTTAGAGGTCATTTTGGTTATGGATATAATGACTATTTTACATTGTTACTTGGTTTAGCTGCTTAATCTCATCTAATGACTACAAAAATTCATAATAGTGTTGATCTATCATATTAAGACTTCAATAAAATTTTCATGAATAGCGGAATCCATTTAGTGAGTTATTTAACATACTTAGTTCTCAAGTAAAATGGCTAGTTTGGATCCTTAATTCTTCCATAATACTTTAAAACTTACTAAACTTAATGTACTAAATTTAAGTTTCGTTTTTAAATCCAAGTGATTTCTATAAGTATTTCTTAAGAAAATTTAAGATTAACTATTTACCTCTTAGGTGATGTTTGAGGCCGTGGTTCTCGAGTTTTCAGTACCCGAATTCCTCCAATTTTTCTTTAGGTGATCCATGAGAGAGTCTAGTTTCATGAATAAAAAAGAATCTTAAAAGAAACTATCTAGAATGATTTTTAATTTAAAGAAAATCAAGAGTTGTTAAATTGAACCGACTATGTCATCATCTTCTTCCTTAAACTATAGAAAGAGTCCGCCTCAAGCTCATCTTCTCCAACATTCAACAACGGTTTTTTGAGCTCGATTCCTTCATCAAACTTAAAGATCACATTACAAGGAAAGAGTATCGACCAACTTCATACATTTTAGTAAGTTGTAACTCCAGTTATACATTTTCAAAATTGGCTCAAACTTGTTTCCTATCTAGAAATTACCTAGAATCAATAATTATTGGTTAGCTCATTGCAGACCTTTTTAGCCTCCAATTTATTTAGCAATGTTCTTCCTTTCCTCCCCCAAAGCTAAAGAATTTATTTTGGAGAGATGAATTTGTGTGTGGCCATAGTATTCGAGTCAAACATTTATATGATACTCTACATTAGTTGGAGAGAGGTACGAAACATTCTTTATAATGGTATTAAAACCTTTATCTAGACGCATAATGGGGAAGCCTAAAACGGAAAGCCTAAAAGAGGAATAATCTGGAAGGAAAAGCCGAACGAGGATAGTATATGGATGAGTACCAGGTTCCGCTGCATAACTCTATAAGACGTGTTTTAAAATCGTGACATTGACGCTGATATGTAATGAACCAAACCAGACAATATTTGCTAGCGGTAGGCGTGGGTTATTACAATTTCAGTCTATAGGTCAACTAAATGCAAAAACTTTCCTCTTTCATGAAAATGCTCACTTAGGATTCTAGAACTAATCGAATGATCAATTTAAAATGAGAGGGATCGTAAATATAAAATTCAACTTTACCCCAAAACTTATCCGAAATGATTTCTTCAAACTCGCGATGTTTCTAATTTCGTTGGCCTTCGAGATTTTCACAAGAAATGTTCATTGGACTCTTAAAAACTGATTGGGATAGGTTAGACACGATCAATAACAATTTTATGTTTACAAGTTTAAACAAGTTCCTATATTAAAAACCAACATTATAATACTTTTAATTTTGATTTTGTTATTTATTTATTGTTCATGTAATCGTTAAATTACACAACAATATGAGTAGGAAGGGAGAAAAAGTGGGGAATTATTCGAAGTCTTTGGAAATTATTCTTTTAGTCAACAATTTTCATAAAGCAATGGAGGAAATAAAAAGTGTTTGAATAATGAGCCTGCAGACAACCCTTTATGTTTATTTACATAGTGGATTCTCATTGCTTGAATCCATAGATTCTTTGTTCTCCCACGAGTTGTCCTTTAACGAGTGATGCCCTTTTATTTTACTATAAAACCATCATCTTCATCCCTCTCTCTCTGTAAACCAACAATCACTTTCCAACTCATTTGTCCATTTAATCACTTTCTCTCCCGATGGGTGGCAACAATAGGTCGAAGAAAGCTCACTCATCTTTCTCGATCTTTAACTTCTTCAAATTCAGAAGAGGTAGAAAGGAAGATCACAGTGACCACAGTGGCTGTTGGGACGAGATGTCAAGATCGAGCAAGGTATGGCCAAGCGATGAGGACAAAATGCATCGTTGGGTTGCTGAACCTGGCATTGATAGAAAAGCTAAGGATTACATTGACAGGATCTATCGAAATCGTGTTCTTGAATCTGAGCGACAAACTGTTACTTTACCTGCCAGTGGATAAACTCGATTTGTAAATAACTTGTCTATATGTTGTTTTAATTTTTTTATGCATAGACTATATTCATTTCTTTTTCGTATGATGTATGTTTATTGAAATAATATTGTAACGGTCTAGAATTTCTACTTACCTAGAGTCACTATCGCTGTCAAAATGTAATCATTTTGTGCGAAAATAAACGTTTAAACTTTACCGTAAAACATAAACTTCATCTTAAAACACATCCATAGACTTACGTGTTTGAAAACCTCTTTATAACGACATAGCAAAATACTAAATGAAATAAATAAATGTTCCAATTAAAAACATCCTATTCTAACCTTATTCTAACCTAAGTCTAATATAAATAAGTAAAACTATCATATGCATGTGTCATGGTCTCGAATTGCGATGTTTTTATCAGCCATATATGGATGTCTTGTCTTTACCTGCAATAGAAGTACCACGTGACTTGAGTATTTTAAGAACACATACAAATCATGAGTGGAACCTATCATATCAGTCTATTTTCCTACGTCGGTTATCCTAAGCGGGCAATTGGATGTGTATTTACTTTTTTACACAAAATCCACACATGTGAGTATGGAGCCACTAATTGGTTCGCACACCTCATAGGTCCTTTCTGGACGAGCGAGCATTCTCTAGTACCTGTTTATGTCAGACACCCACCGCTAGGAATACCGGCCGTCATAGTAGTATTATGGTAAACTAATGATCATTTCCTTGCCTCGTAACGTATGCATTCGTACTATCATAAAACAGAAGGGGTATCTCTCAATGCATGAGGTCCCAACATTTTTCCTTTTTCATTATGATGTATCTTAACCCCTCTAGCATTTCCCTTCATATCATAACATTTTTATCATAGCATTCCATGCATATATCGGGATTGTACATTATGTCAATTTGTCATTTGAATGTCAATCATGTCATATATCATTCATGTTGCACATATGTCATATCCTATACTTATAATGTTTTCAAACGTATCAATTCATATCATGCACATATCATATCATATATCATAATAGTCACAGAACATATCCTAAGCATGCTTTCAAACCTATCATATCGTAAACATATCAATTCATCACATACAACATAATATTCACCTAACATTTTATTCACATATCATTTCATAACAGTTTGCACACACTTTGGTTGGTCTAGGCCAAAACTACTTAACTGCTAGCTTAACCCTTCTCTCTTAAATATAATTTTGTGATGATAGTGTATTCTCTAATTGACTTCAAACTGTTCAAGTCTAATGGACTTCAAACTGTTCAAGTTGAATATTTCTTTTTTCTTTTTCTTTTTTTTTCTACCAAAATTTTAGGTTATTACAAATATATTTCTATAATTTTAGGATTTGTATTGCATACAATATTTACTTTTTCAACTAAAATATTAGCTGCACGTTTTGGTTTGCCAGATAAATCTATAATATTTTGAAGATATTATTACATGAATAGATTTAGAAATTTAGAGTATATCGATTGAATCATATTTAAATAGTGCAATTAAGAAGGAAAAAAAAAAAACTTCTAACCTAAGCACTTAAGATTTGTATAAATAGCAAATATTATTTTTGAAAAAATGGGAAATTAAATACTTTTTTCAAAATTATTTTCAAATGAAGTTCATATAAACATAGTTCCACACAAAATAAGTAACCGACCTAAATTTTTTAAAGAAAAACCGTGTTTGAGGTTGAGGTGTGGTTTGTCTATGGCACTTACTCTAGAGTCTGCTCTCGTCCTTGATCACTCCTTAGATACTTCAAAATACTTGGAAAACATAGGATAACCTACTTGTAAGCTTTTAAGATTTTAAGTGTGTTCTTAAAGTGTACTTAACTTGAGGAAATGAGTGTGTGGTAAGCTTATTTGACTTACTATATAGCCTCAAGATAGCATCCTGATTGCCAGAAAATCGAGGACTATCCTAAAACTTAATTACTTGATTTCATTCATAACTTTTGGGTAGTATATTGATTTATTACTTTGGGGTAGTATATTCATTACTTGAAAATTAAAAGTCAATCTAAATCTTACTCGATTCATAGCATTAAGGTAGTATATTAATTACTTTAAAATCTAAGGCTAATTAAGCATATCTTAGTAGCGTCTTGATTACTTGAAAATTGAGGGCTAACTTAGAGCTAATCGTGACTTAGGGTAGCATACTGAAAACTTAAAAATCAAGGACAATCCTAAGGCTCATCTTGAGCTAGTATCCTGAATACTTTAAAATTGAGATGCAAGCTATAGCTCATCTTGATTTAGGATAACCTCCTAATTACTTAGAAACCAAGGAATTTCCTAAAACTTTACTACTTATCTTGGTTGAAGTACCATGTTGATTACTCAAACAGAGGATCAATGAGAAACTCACTTACTTACCTCTAGAGTAATTGGCTAATTACATGAAAATCAAGAACTAACTCTAAGCGTAGCACAAAGTTTATAACAAAGTTTGATCATGATACTTGATAATATTTCAAGGCCCTGAGCAAAGGTCATATCAAACTTCTGACACATTAGAATCATTAAGACACATAAATCTTAAGATTAATCATTAAGGGCATTTTACTCGTTTATCATCTAGACTTGGTTTGAGCGCCATATTTAATGGTTCTAAAACTTTATACAATTCTTAGACGACACGAAATAAGACTTTTATAAAGTTTTATAATAATTGGAGGTCATTTGGGTTATGAACCGTAGGTAAGTTACCATATGGGCATTATGGTCATTTTATACCGTTACTTAGTTTCGCTCTTGACCTCATTTAATGACTATGAAATTCATATATAGTGTTAATCTATCATATTAAGCCTTGTTAACTTTTCATGAGTACCGGAGTCCATTTAATTAGTTATTTTAACATACTTATTTCTCAAGTAAAATATTTAGCTTAGATCTTTATCTCACAATTCTTGACTTAATTCTTCCCTAAAACATTAAAACTTACTAAACTTAATTTTCATATTTAAATCTTACTCAAGGTTCATTTTTAAATTCAAATGATTTCTACCGGTATTTCTTAAGAAAATTTCAGATTGACTAGTTACCTCTTAGGTAATGTTTGAAGTCTCGGTTCTCGAGTTTTCATTATCCCAATAACACCAAGTTTTTTTTAGGTGATCCATGAGAGAGTCTAGTTTCACAAATCAAAAATAATTTAAAAAAGAAACGATCTAGAGTATTTTTAATTTAAAGAAAAAAGGGTTGTTCAATTGAACTGACTATGTCATCATCTTCTTCCTTAAAACATAGGAAGAAGATACATGATGCTTTGCTCCTCTGCCTGACAGTCATCTTTTCCGACTTTTTACAATAGACTTTTGAAATCGATTTCTTCATCAAACTTAAAGATCACATTAAAAGAAAAGAGTATGGACCAATTTCATACCTTTTAATAAACTGTAGCTAGAGTTATACATTTTCAAAATTGGCTTAAACTTGTTACCCCAGCTCGAGCTTACATGGAATCACTTCTTATTGGTTAACTCATTCTAGACCTTTTTAGCCTCCAATTTTTTTTTAGCAATGTTCTTCCTTTCATCCCCTAAAGTTAAAAGAACTTATTTTGGATAGATGAAATTGTGTAAATTGTGTGTGGCCTCAATATTCGAGTCAAACAGTTTAGATCCCACGTCAATTGAAGAGAGCAACGAACCATTTCTTATAAAGGTGTGGAAACTTCTCTCTAGTGGAGGCATAATGGGGAAGCCTAAAAGGGAAAGCCTAAAAACCTTAAGGAAAAATTCGGAAGGAAAAGTCGAAAGAGGATAGTATATAGATGAGTACCAGTCCTACTACATAATTCTGTAAGATGTGTTTTAAAATCATGATGCTAACATCGATACGTAACGAACCAAAGCAAACAATATATGCTCGCAGTGGGTTTGGGGTATTATAATTTCAGTCTATAAATCAACTAAATGCAGAAACTTTCTTCTTTTGTGTATCTCGATCCTGACTTCCTCAAGTCACGATTCTCTCATGAAAAATGTTCACTTAAACTTCTAAAACTAATAGAATGATCAATTAAAATGAAAGGGATCATAAATATAAAATTCAACTTTATCCCCAAAACTTACTCAAAATGGTTTCTTCACACTCGCAATGTTCCTAAGTTCATGGGTCTTCGAGGTCTTCACAAGAAAAATTCATTGGACTCTCAAAAATCGATTGGGATAGGTTAGACACGATGAATATGCTTAAAGACATAAATTTCAATTTCGAGCTTTTCCTTCAACTAGTTAATGACCGATGAATTAAGAGAACGTGTTTAGGATACTTTCAACACTTATTTTCTTCACCAAAGTTTTGAACAGTCTTATTTAAAACGTGCTCATGAGATAGTTATTAAAATGTATTCATGAGATAGTTATTATGAGGTGGATCAATAACAATTTTATATTTATAAATTTAAACTAAGTTACTATATTAAAACCCAACATTATAATACTTTTAATTTTGATTTTGTTATTTATTTATTGTTCATGTAATCGTTAAATTACCCAACAATATGAGTAGGAAGGGAGAAAAAGTGAGGGGAATTATTCGAAGTCTTTGGAATGATTCTTTTAGTCAACAATTTTCATAAAGCAATGGAGGAAATAAAAAGTGTTTGAATAATTAGCCTACACACTACCTTTTATGTTTCTCATAGCTTTGAATCCTATGATTCTTTGTCCTTTAACGGGCTATAAAAGCTTCATCTTCATCCCTCCCTCTATAAACCAACACTCACTTTTCAATTCATTTGTCCATTTAATCACTTTCTCTACTTTCTCTACTGATGGGAGGCAACAATAGGTCGAAGAAAGCTCACTCATTTTTCTCGATCTTTAACTTTTTCAAATTTAGAAGAGGTAGAAAGGAAGATCACAACGACCACAGTGGCTGTTGGGATGAGATGTCAAGATCGGGCAAGGTATGGCCAAGCGATGAGGACAAAATGCATCGTTGGGTTGCTGAACCTGGTATTGATAGAAAAGCTAAGGATTACATTGACAGGATCTATCGAAACCGTGTTCTTGAATCTGAGCGACAAACTGTTATTTTACGTGCCAGTGGCACAAAATTCGATTTGTAAATAACTTGTCTATATGTTGTTTTAATTTTTTTTATGCATTGACTCTATTCATTTCTTTTTCATATGATGTAAGTTTACTAAAACAATGTTGCAATGTTCTAGAATTTCTACTTATCTAGAGTTACTGTCGCTGCTGTTAAAATGTAATCATTTTGTGCGAAAATAAGCATTTAAACTTTACGTAAAACATAAACTTCATCTTAAAACACGGCCATGGACTTATATGTTCGAAAACATCTTTATAACAACATAGAAAAATACTAAATGAAATAAACAAATGTTACAATTAAAAACATCCTATTCTAACCTAAGTCTAATATAAATAAGTAAAACTACCATATGCATGTGTCATGGTCTCGAATTGCGAAGTCTTCATCAGCCATACAAGGATGTCTTGCCTTTACCTGCAATAGAAGTACCACGTGGCTTGAGTATTTTAAGAAAGACTCAGTAAGTGAACCTCCTATCGGGATTAAATGCAAACACATACAAATCATGAGTGGGACCTATCATATCAGGTCTATTTCCTACGAAGGTTATCCTAAGAAGGCAATTGGATGTGTATTTACTTTTCTACACAAAATCCACACATGTGAGTATGGACCCACTAGTTGGTTCGCACACCTCATGGGTTCCTTTCTGGCCGGCCGAGCATTCTTTGGTACCTGTTGATGTCGGACGCCCGCTAGGAATAGCAGCTGACATAGTAGCATTATGGTAATCATAATGATCGTTTCCCTGCCTCGTAACGTATGCATTCGTACTATCATAAAACAGAAGGGGTATCTCCCAATGCATGAGGTTCCAACATTTTTCCTTTTTCATTATGATGTATTTTAACTCCTCTAGCATTTTCCTTCATATCATAACATTTTTATCATAGCTTTCCATGCATATATCGGGATTGTATATTATGTCAATTTGTCATTTGAATATCAATCATGTCATATATCATTCATGTTGCACATATGTCATATCATAAACTTATCATGTTTTCAAACATATCAATTCATATCATGCACATATCATATCATATCATATATCATAACAGTCACACAACATAACCTAAGCATGCGTTCAAACATATCATATCTTAACATATCATATCGTAAACATATCAATTCATCAAATACACCATAATATTCACGTAACATCTTATTCACATATCATTTCATAACAGTTTGCATATACGAGCATATACAAGTGCGAAGCCATAGGCACGTGTCTTCATTCAGCATACAATTTTTATCAAATTGACGGTAGGGTAACTTACTTGGTTGGTTCTAGGCCAAAGCTATTATAACCTCTTGATGCTGGCTTAGCACTTCTCTCTCGAATATAATTCTATGTAAAAGTACAACATCATGAATTCTGTGTAAAAATACAACATCATGAATTAGAATTCGACTAAGAGAATTGACTCACCTTATTTTCCACCCAATAATTTAAAATAGTGTATTATGTGACTCACTTCAAACTGTCCAAGCGTGATACTAAAATGGTGTGAGGACCTCCCTCTTATAGGGGAGGTCCACTTCTCGTACATTTCCCTTTTATTTTTCTCAAAAATCTTAGGTTATTACAAATATATTTCTAAAATTAGGATTTGTATTGCATTCAATATTTACTTTTTCAACTAAAATATTAGCTGCACGTTTTGGTTTGCCAGATAAATCTATAATATTTTGAAGATCTTATTACATGAATATATTTACAAATTTAGAGTATATTGATAGAATCATATTTAAATAGTGCAATTCAGAAAGAAAAGAAAAATCTTGTGTTTTGGGATTCCATAGAGAAAAGTATTGAGAGTAATAATTATAAAACGGGAAATAAAATAAGTATATAAATAATTGCATAACCTAAGCATTTAAGATTTGTATAAATAGCAAACATTATTTTTGAAAAAATGGGAAATTAAATATTTTTTTCAAAACTTATTTTCAAATGAAGTTCATATAGACATAGTTTCGACACAAAATAAGGAACACACCTAAATTTTTTAAACAAAGACGGTGTTTGAGGTTGAGGTGTGGTTTGTCAATGGCACTTGCTCTAGAGTCTGCTCTCGTCCTTGATCACTCCTTAATTACTTAAAAATACTTGAAAAACATAGGGTCACCTACTTGTAAGCTTTTAAATGTGTCCTTATAGTGTACCTAACTTGAGGAAATGGGTGTGTAGTAAGCTTATTTGACTTACTATATAGCCTCGAGATAGCATCCTGATTGACTGAAAATCGAGAGCTAACCTAAAACTTATTTACTTGATTTCATTCCTAACTTTTGGGTAGTATATTGATCACTTGAAAATCAAAAACTAACCTAAAGTTTACTTACTTGATTTATCGCCTTGGAGTACTATATTCATTACTAGAAAATTTAAAGCTAATCTAAATCTAAATCTTACTCGATTCATGGCATTAAAGTAGCATATTGATTACTTTAAAATCTAAGGTTCACCTAAGCATATCTTAGTGGCGTCTTGATTACTTGAAAATTGAGGGCTAACTTAGAGCTCATCGTGACTTAGGGTAGCATACTGATCACTTAAAAACCATGGGCAATCCTAAGGCTATCTTAAGGTAGTATCCTGAATACTTCAAAATCAAGAGCCTATAGCTCATCTTGATTTACGGTAGCCTCCTAATTACTTGAAAATCAAAGATTATCCTAAAACTTTATTACTTATCTTTGTTTGGGTACCATCTTGATTACTTGAAAATAGAGGGCTAATGAGAAACTTATTTACTTACCTTGACTTAGAGGAGTGGGCTAATTAAATGAAAATCAAGAGTTAACCTTTAGCCTAGTATAAAGTTTATAACACAGCTTGATTATGATACTTGATAATATTCAAGGCCCTAAAGTGAGTAGAAGTCATATCAATCTTCCGACACATTAGAATCGTTAAGACACGTAAAACTTGAAATTAATCATTAAGGGCATTTTACTCATTTATCACCTAGACTTCGTTTGAGCGCCGAACATCATCTACTGGCTCTGTAACTTTACATAATCCTTAAACAACACAAAATAAGGCTTTTATAAAGTTTTATAATATTTGGAGGTCATTTGGGTTATGAATCGAAGGTAAGTTACCATATGAACATTATAGCCATTTTACACCGTTACTTGGTTTAGCTCTTAACCTCATCTAATAGCTACAAAAATTCATATATAATGTTAATGTATCATCTAATGGCTACAAAAATATCGCAGTCCATTTAATGAGTTATTCTAACGTACTTAGTTCTCAAGTAAAATATCTACTTTAGTTCCTTATTTCACAATTCTTAAGTTAATTCTTCCGTAATACTTTAAAGCTTACTAAACTTAATGTTCATATTTAAATCTCGGTAAACTTAATGTTCATTTTTAAATTCAAGTGATTTCTACCGGTATTTCTTAAGAAAATTTCAGATTGCCTATTTACTTCTGAGGTGATGTTTGAGGCCTCGGTTTTTTAGTTTTTAGTACTCGAATTCCTCCAAATTTTCTTTGGGTGATCCATCAGAGAATATAGTTTCACAAATCAAAAATAATTTTAAAAGAAACGACCTAGAATGATTTTAATTTAAAGAAATTCAAGGGTTGTTCAATTGAAGCTACTATGTCATCTTCTTCTTCCTTAAAATAGAGGGAGAAGATACACAGCCCTTTGCTCGGTTGCTCCTCGGCCTCAAACTCATCTTCTCCATCTTTGTACAACATTCTTTTAACTCAATCTTATCATCAAACTTAAAAGATCACGTTACAAGGAAAGAGTATGGACCAATTTCATATATTTTAGTGAACGGTAGCTCGAATTATTCATTTTCAAAGTTGGCTTAAACTTGTTTCCCTAGCCAGAGCTTACCTAGAATCACTTCTTACTAGTTAGCTCAATATGGACCTTTTTAGCCTCCAATTTCTTTAGGAGAGTTCTTCCTTTCATCCCCTAAAGCTAAAGAATTTATTTTGGAGGGATGAATTTGTGTGTGGAAACCTCTCTATAGAGGTAATGGGAAAGCCCTAAAGGGAAAGCCTAAAAAATTTGAGGAAAAATCTGGAAGGAAAAGCCGAAAGAGGATAGTATATGGATGAGTACCAGTTCTGTTCAATAATTCATTAAGATGTGTTTTAAAATCATGACGCTAACACCGATAAGTAACGGAGCAAATCAGAAAATATATGCTCGCGGTGGGTTTGGGCTGTTATAATTTCAGTCTATAGGTCAATTAAATGCAGAAACTTTCTTCTTTTGTGTAGCTCGATCCTGACTTCCTCAAGTCACGATTCTCTCATGAAAAATGCTCGGCTTCTAAAACTAATAGAAATTTAAATTAAAATGAGAGGGATTGTAAATATAAAGTTCAACTTTACTCCCAAAATTTACCGGAAATGATTTCTTCAAACTCGCAATGTTCCTAAATTTGTTGGTCTTCGAGGTCTTCACAAGAAATGTTCATTGGACTCTCAAAAATTGATTGAGATAGGATAGACATGATGAATATGTGTGTGACCTAAATTTCAATTTCGAACTTTTCCTTAAACTAATTTATGGCTGATGAACCGAGAAAACGTGTTTGGGATACTTTCAACCCTTGTTTTCTTCCTTAAAGTTACGAGCAATCTTATTTACAACGTGTTCATAAAATAGTTATTATAATGAGGTGGTGATCAATGAAAATTTTACATTTATAAATTTAAACATATTCCTACATTATAATACTTTTAATTTTGATATTGATATTTATTTACTGTTCATGTGATCGTTAAATTACCCAACAACATGAGTAGGAAGGGAGAAAAAGTGGGTGGGAATTATTCGAAGTCTTTGGAAATGATTCTTTTAGTCAACAAGTTTCTTAAAGCAATGGAGGAAATAAAAAGTGTTTGAATAATTACCCTACACACTAACTTTTATGTTTCTTTGCATAGTGACTTCTCATAGCTTGAATCCAAAGATTCTTTGTTCTCCCAAGAGTTGTCCTTTAACGAGTGATGCCCTTTTAATTCCCTATAAAAAGCATCATCTTCATCCCTCCCTCTTTAAACCAACGCTCACTTTCCAATTCATTTGTCCATTTAATCACTTTCTCTATCGATGGGAGGCAACAATAGGTCGAAAAAAGCTCACTCATCTTTTTCGATCTTTAACTTTTTCAAATTCAGAAGAGGTAGAAAGGAAGATCACAGCGACCACAGTGGCTGTTGGGACGAGATGCCAAGATCGAACAAGGTATGGCCGAGCGATGAGGACAAAATGCATCGTTGGATTGCTGAACCTGGCATTGATAGAAAAGCTAAGGATTACATTGACAGGATCTATCGAAACCGTGTTCTTGAATCTGAGCGACAAACTATTACTTTACCTGCCAGTGGAATAAAACTTGATCTGTAAATAATTTGTCTATATGTCGTATTTTTATGCATGGGCTATATTCATTTTTTTTTCGTATGATGTAAGTTTATTAAAGTAATATATTTCTATATTTTTAGGATTTGTATTGCGTTCAAGGTTTACTTTCTCAACTAAAATAGCCTAAACCCAATTAATCTATTAAGTTGAAGATATTATAACATGAATGTATTTAGAATTTTAGAGTATAATGAACAAATAATTGCCTAACTTTAGCATTTAAGATTTTATATATAGAAAATATTATTTTGGAAAAAAAGAGGAAAATAAAATATTTTTTGAAGAACATATATCAAAGTAGAGTTCATATAGGCATAGTTTCAATACAAAACAAAAATAAGAAGGGTGTTCGAGGTTGAAGTGTGGTTTGTCTATGACACTTGCTCTAGAATCCACTCACGTCCTTGACTACTCCTTAGTTACCTGAAAAACTTTAAAAATATGGAGTGAGTATAAATACTCTGTAAGTAGCCTACATGTAAGCTCTTAATCGTGACCTTAAAGTATACCTAACTTGAGGGTATCGGTGGGTGGTAAACTTAATTGACTTAATATATAGCCTATAAGTAGCATCCAAATTACTTGAAAATCAATGCTAACCTAAAGCTTATTTACTTGATTCATGCGTTAAGGTAACATATTGATTACTTTAAAATCTAAGGCTAACCTAAACTTGTCTTAGTAACGTCTTGATTACTTGAAAATTAAGGGCTAATTTGGAGCTGTTTGTGAGGGCAACATCTTGATTACTTAATGTTTCTTTTGAGGTAGTATCCTAATTACTTGAAAATCAAGAGCTATCCCGAAACTTTATTACTTATCTTGGTTTGGGTACCATCTTGCTTACTTGAAAATTAAGGACTAACGAGCAGCTTATTTACTTACCTTGACTTAGGGTAGTTGGCTAATTACAAATTCAGGCTAACCCTAAGCATAACATAAAGTTTATAACACAACTTGATGATATTCAAGGCCCTAATGTGAGCACAAGTCATATCAAACTTTTAACCAATTAGAATTATTAAGACACATAAATCTTGAGATAATCATTAGGGACATTTTAGTCATTTACCACTTAAACTTGGTTCGAGCCCAAACATGATCTAATGGATCTGAAACTTTACATAATCCTTAGACAACACGAAATAAGGCTTTTGAAAATGTTTGCTTAATCCACCACATCTAAATGGTGTATGAAAGTTCTCTATTTATAATCAAATAAATTACAAGGATATGGAAATAGTAATAAATTGAAAGAACAAGATATGGAAATATAACTATGGTAAGAGATATTTTTCTTATACTAAAATATCAAATATGATATATATATATATGGTAAACTACAATTTAATACTAAATATCCTTAACACTCCCTTGCAAGCTGAGCGTCGGATTTGAACGAACGTGAAGCTTGGATCTGAAAAATTCAAAGAGAGGTCGAGAAACACTTTCCGTGAAGATGTTGACAACCTTGTACGAAGGAAGCGTAGAGAAACACTTTCTTGCCATCGAAAACTACAAAGGGTTCGTCGCTCAGCGGCGATGCTGCCTTGGCTTCAGTGAGAATATGTCTATCCCATGAAGAGGGATCGTCGCTCAGTGACGATGCTACCTTGGCTCCAGTGATAATATTTCTAATGGGGGAAACCTAGAGCAAGGGACAAAGACAATGTTGAAGCCTGTAGAGTCGCCACAATGGGCGAAGAAGCCAATTTTGGCGAGAAGGGCAATCGGAAGAGTCACCACGTTGGGCGAAGGAGCAAATTTTGGCGAGAAGGGCGGCGACGACTTGGTTGGCGAAGAGGCCAGTGTGGCGCCCAGATTCCAAAGGTAAATCTCTACAGAAGGTCGATAGGTTTAGGTTAAGGTTTTTGTGAAGGATCAAGGGAAGATTGGGAAGAAAATGAAAGAGACTATGTTGGTTAAGGGAAAATTGATTGTGTTGGAAAAGATGAGGTTGTATGTACAGAGTATGGCGAAGGGTGATTTGGAGGTCAATAGGGTGGAACCGAAGAGTAATTAATCAGCTCCACATGTGGCAGCCATGGAGACTGCCCCTGCGGCGTCAAAGCCAGCCAGGGGTGGTGGAGAAGAAGATGAGTCGGCGATTCATAAGCCATTGAAAATAAAGGATCGGGGTTGCTAAACTAAAAGCACTCTGATACCATGAAAATGTTTGCTTAATCCACCCCATTAAACCTCTAAATGGTGTGTGAAACTTCTCTATTTATACTCAAATAAATTACAAAAATATGAAAATAGTAATAAATAGAAAGAACAAGATATAGAAATATAAATAGGATAAGGAGGCAAATATCCTCGTAATAAAATATCAAATATGATATATATGGTAAACTATAATTTAGTACTAAATATCCATAACAGCTTTTATAAAGTTTTATAATATTTGGAGGTCATTTTAGTCATGAACCGAAGGTAAGCTATATATAGGGTTTATGTTTCATATTAAGCTTTATATTAAATTTTTATGAGTAGTAGAGTCCATTCATTAAGTTATTTTAAACATTACTCAGTAAAATATCTAGTTTAGGTTCTTATCTCACCCTTCTTCTTAATTCCTCCATGATTATTTAAATCTTACTAAACTTAGTTTATATTTAAAACTTAAAAGTTCATTTTTAAATCCGAGTAATTCCTATCAGAATTTCCTAATAAAATTTCAAATGGACTATTTACCTCTTAGGTAATGTTTCGGGTCTCGGTTTTCGAGTTTTCAATATCTGAATTTCTCCAACTTTTCTTTGGTTGATCCATCAAAGAATCTAGTTTCATGAACCAAAAAGAATTTTATAAGAACCGATCTAGAATGATCTTAATTTAAAGAAAATCAAAACGTTGTTCAATTGAACCGACCACGTTAGCATCTTCTTCCTCAAGACAAAGGAAGAAGATGCAAAACCCTTTGCTGCTCCGCATGATATTCATCTTCCCCAACTTTCTATAGTGGTTTTTTTACTTCGATTTCTCTATGAAAATTAAAGATGAGGTTGCAAAGAAAGAGTATGACCAATTTCATACCATTTAGTGAAGCGTAGCTTGAGTTATAAATTTTCAAAGTTGGTTGAAACTCTTTTCCGTTGGAGCTTACGTAGAACCACTCCTTATTGGTTATCTCATTCTAGACCTTTTCAACCCCAAATTTCTTGAGCAAAGTTCTTCTTTCCTCCCTCCTAATGCAAAAAAAATTGCTTTGGAGGGATGAATTTGAGTGTGACTTAATTTTCAAGTCAACTAAAAAGTAAAATGTTTCTTCTTTTGGGTAAACTAATAGAATGATCAATTCAAAACTCTAGAGACCGTAATTAGAAAATTAAACTTTACCTCCATAGCATACCCAAAATGATTTCTTCAAACTCGTGATGTTCCTAAGCTCGTTGGTCTTCGAGGTCTTCACAATAAATGTTCATTAGACTCTCAAAAATTGATTGGAATAGGTTAGATACGATGAATATGTATGTAGACATAAATTTCAAATAGTTAACAGCTGATGAATAGGGAGAACGTCAAGAAAAACCTCTGAAATTATTTTAATTTGGGATATTTTCAACTCTTGTTTTTTTCACTGAAGTTGTGAGTAATCTTATTTAGAATGTGTGTACGAGATAGTTATTATAAAGAGGTCATGATCCATAACAATTTTATATTTATAAATTTAAACATGTTACTAGATCAAAAACTAACATTATAATGCTTTTAATTTTGTTTTTTTATATTTATTTATTGTTCATAAGATAGTTGAATTACCAACGACATGTATACGAAGGGAGAAAAAGTTGGGGAATTATTCGAAGTCTTTGGAAAGGATTCTTTTTAGTCAACAAATTTCTTAAAGCAATGGAGGAAATAAAAAGTGTGAATAATTTGTCTGCGGACTAACTTTTATGTTTCTCATAGCTTTGAATCCTAAGATTCTTTGTTCTTTAAGAATGATGCCCTTTTAATTCACTATAAAAGCATCATCTTCATCCCTCCCTCTTTAAACCAACACTCATTTCCCAATTCATTTGTCCATTTAATCACATTCTCTACCGATGGGAGGCAACAATCGATCGAAGAAAGCTTACTCATCTTTCTCGATCTTTAACTTTTTCAAATTCAGAAGAGGTAGAAAGGAAGATCACTGCAACCATAGTGGTTGTTGGGACGAGATGCTAAGATCGAACAAGGTATGGCCGAGCGATGAGGACAAAATGCATCGTTGGGTTGCTGAACCTGGCATTGATAGAAAAGCTAAAAATTACATTGACAGGATCTATCGAAACCGTGCTTTTGAATCTGAGCTACAAACTGTTACTTTACCTGTGGAACAAAACTCGATTTGTAAATAATTTGCCTATATATTTTTTTTTTATGCATGGGTTGTATTCATTATTTTCGTACGATGTAAGTTTATTAAAGTAATATATTTGTATAATTTTAGGATTTGTATTGAGTTCAATGTTTACTTTCTCAATTAAAATATTAATGGCAGGTTTTGGAGTACTTCGACAATATTAAAGGCAACATGTCTTGGATAAGCATGGTCGGGAGTTAGCTTATAACTTTTGAGTACTTGTTGATAGTGCTTAGTGTCACGGTCATGCTTGTCCAGGGCATGTTGCATGTGGCCACGTGTTGGATGTCCTAGCCATGCTTGTCCTGGACATGTTGTCCATGACCGCATGCTTGTTTCGAACCCCTTTTAGTTAGATATTTACTATTCTCATCGTGTTAATATGGGGTGTATGATTGTTAACTACAATCATGTCTACACCCGCCAGAGCTAAAATGCCCAAAAATAAATTATAAAGGGATGCGACTAGTTGTCAATTCATCATATGTGGGTTATATGTTATCAAAGATGATGTTGTTGCTTATTTTCTTTTAGCATATAACAATGTTTTCTTACAAAATGTTTCCAACACATTTCCTCGTTTACATTTTCTTAAACACTTTCTCTCAAATGTAATCGATGCTCGATCATACATTAGAACTTTACGTGACTAATGATTTCCATATGGCTAACTTGTTTGCTAGATTAGAACAAGTGTAACACAATTATTGTTCAACTGCCTCAAGAGTGTGATTGTGATAAGTGGTGTCAGAGCCGAGTCGGCTCCTTTAATCACAGTAATCAAACATACCCACTGCAAAACAATTGAACATGTCTCAGGCTTACCGATTGGTAGGGATAAAAGATCAGATGCTGTATATAAGTGAAGTTCTTGATGGAATTTGGCTTTTAGAGTCTCGTATAAATGAGATTGTCACTAAATCCAAGATGATTGACGAAATGACAGGCCCCCTTAAGGCAATGTCTCCTCGTGAATTAATGGTTTGGGTCGAGTTCTTAGAAGACAAGATCACAACTACTAGTGACTTCGAGTATTGGAATCCTTGGTTGTTCCGTACTTCTAAATTCTCAAATTGCTAGGCACCGACTCCTCACCACTTAGAAGTATCTCTTTCACAAAACTCTCTTAGAAGTTTGAGAATAATTGTTTAAATCTGTCAAGAAACTAAGAAGATTAAGAGTAACAAAGGAGAAACACGTGTGATAGAGAATGCGCCATGTGTCGTCACCTAGTAATTCGAAAAAAATCAAAGGAGCACAAAGCTCACTCTTGCCACGCCGGTGACGAATCGACCAATTCTCGAGTGATACATGGGATGATGAGGATGAGAATTCTCCTTCTAATGCACTTGAGCAACATATTCATTGATGACTACCAAGTGTGAGCTTGGTAGTTACATCCATTTCAACTCGAGTGGTGAGTATAAAATACTCAATAGGTAGCTTAAGTGTAAGCTCTTGATCGTGTCTTAGATGCAGTTAAGGAACCACATTCTCAATGTGATAATTAAGCTTGTTCATTCATAAAGGTTCATTCGCAAAAACCTAAAACATGAGTCCTTCATTAGTCTGACATATGTGTCATCCTACCAATTGAGATAAGAAATTCTGGTAATCGAGGCAAGACATCACTCCAACTGAGGTGAGGAGTGTAAGCTCATGACATATTGAAAATGATCGACCTTAAGTTCATGGTTCAATCTCTAAGGAATTCATCATAAGAGCTGAATGCATAAGTTTGTCATAACGTTTAACTTATTCGTAATTACTCTATTGAAAGAATGCATATCAATCTCATACTTAAATGTGCAAAAATCCTAATTAAATTAGTCAAATTAACACAATAAGACCATACGTTAAATTTCATGTCATTCAGAATTCATTTAGGTCATAAATCATTATAAAATACTTGACATGGACATTTTCGTCATTTTTACTCTTTACAATAGTTCAAGCCCGAAACATCTTCCTATTCCTTTCAAATTCAACATACATCATAAAATCATAGTCTAAAACCATATTCTAAAATTTCATGGTCAACCAATCACTTTTGTGGATCAATTTAATCAATTATTGAATTTATTGTTCGTATTAGGTCTTATTGAGTAAAACGTTCATTTTAGGCTCTTTCTTGGAGGTTTAAGTCATAATTCATTCATATTTACTATTATAGAGTCGAGCTAAGTGATTCCTGTAAGTATACTTTGAGAAAAGTCTAGATGGCTATTTACATGTTCGATCGTGTATGAAAGCTCGATTTGTGTTCGTCAGAAACTCAAAATTCTTCAATTTTTTTTAGAATTGTGACTAATCCAATTAGAACTAAAGGGATAGTCAGTTCAGTTGAACTGGCCATATCATCATCTCCTACCTTTAGAATGAAGAAGATGCATGTGACCGTTACTTTAAAGGTTTGAAACTTGGTTCCTCCTTTAAACCTTTAGCCCTGTTATTAAAGAATTTCCAAAATTTAATTTCGTTCGAGATATCACTCGGAGAAGAAGGGGAACTCACCAACTTAAAATTCTAAAACGTTTGATTTTCCTCTTCTCTGTTCAAGATGTTCAAGAGGTTTTTTATCACCTCGAGTTCAAGATGTTCCTCTCTTCACCCTAAAGTTGTTGATGTAGGCCACAATGGATGACTATTCATATGTAGCTCCAAACTTTTAGACAAATTATAGACGTTTCTAGGTTCCTTTAACCATAAAAGTCAACCTAACGGGATCGGAGAATTTTTCATTTGATAGAAAAGTACCTTGAGCTTGTTACTTTTGTGTCCACCAATATTGTTCCTTAAGCTTCTAGAAATACAATGGAGTAAGTCTTACTAGGTAGAGCAAGGGGTTAGACCGGTAGTATGGAGCCCTCTAACTTCCAACTATGTGCTGTGCGGCGGTATTTTAAGACCCTCCACCTACTTCAAGCTATCTACAATCTTCACGAATTGTTCTCTCAAAATCGATTAGAATGACACGTTTTTGGAGCTTGATAATCTACCAACTCAGGCATCTTCAAATAAATAGGACCATCAGATCGACTTGTTGCACCACCCTAACGATCCTATGTTTGAAAACTATGAATTTATATCTATATATATCATAGGACCAACTTGATATTTATATCAATATCTAACAAATAATAAAAATAAAAATTCATATTTAAAAAATGTTTAGACCAAAATAAATTAAAACTCATATTTGATCATAATCTAATAAAATTTCAAATTCAAACAACAATATTAAGATAATTTGATTTTAAATCAGTTTTAAATTTAAATTTGAATTTAAACAATATATATTTTTTACAAATGAAGATACAACCAATAATTAATTTCAAAATCTTTATATTATCATAAAGTATTTTTTAATATTTTTAATAGAAAGTTTATATTATTTATATTCGCGTTGTTGTGTCGATGGCATGTTTTATTAGATTAATAAAATATTAGAAAATTCACTAACAAAAAGGGGTGGTGGCGCAGTTGGCTAGCGCGTAGGTCTCATAGCTAAAGAGTTATCCTGAGGTCGAGAGTTCGAGCCTCTCTCACCCCATTCCTTTTTTATTTATAATGTCTTTTTCTTCTTAAATATTTTAGATTCTCTTCCTTTTTCTATCAATCTCTCTGGCCATCTTTTTCATCTCCCTTATTCCTCCTCTCAAACGATCAATGGAACCATGGAACGATGGTGGGATGCGACACGTTTCGACAACAGCTCCAAGCGACATTCGACTGCCCATCCAGCAAGCATCGGACCGTCGACCCCGCTACAGCAGGCAGCAGCTGGCCACATTTGGCGACTGCTCGTTCTCTCCTTCTCCTTCCAATTGGCGATCGGACCGTCGACCCCGCTACAGCAGGCAGGCCACGTTATGCGACTGCTCGTTCTCTCCTTCTCCTTCTGATTGGAGATCAGACCGTCGAACGGTGAGCATCTCCGATGAACCTCCAAGTTTATGCCATCTTTTGACAAGAGAGTCTCCAAATGAAATTAGAACTTAATTTTGGTTGCAGTATGAAAACCAATTTTAGTTGATTTTTTCTAATGCTCTGAGAGTAAATAAGTTATGATTGATTTGTTTTTGGCTTCCTCAAATTGTCTCTTACCAATTGAAAGAGTATTATAAATTCATGATCATTTCTTAAATTAGGGGACGTGGGACTTTCATTCAACAATATGATGATGTGATAAATATGATTTTGTGAAAAGATTACACGTTTTCTCGAGTAATTAACCACCAAAGTCATCTTGCAGGTTGAGCCTTCGTCAAAAATTACATGTTGTTTGATACAACTTCTTCCTCTGAAGCTAAAGGAATCCTCAATTTGAAGTAAACGAACCGTAGATAGGAATTCGAAACTTACTCCAATTTAAGCCTGAAATTGATTTCCTTCAAATGGGTACACTCCCAATGTTATTTCTCTTCGTGGTCTTCTATGGAAACATTTATTGGAGGTGCAGAAACTGATTGGGATCGTCCTTACTCGATGAATTATCGTGTATCTTCTGGTTGGATTTTCAAGTTTTCCTTGAAGCTCTTTAATGGCAGATTGGATCGGGAGAATTATTTCTAGGCACTTTCATCATTCGATTTCTTCGTAGAACTTGTGGATAATCTTGTTTAGAAAATGTAGGAGCAAGTTTGAAGAGAAATGGTGTAGAATTTCTTTCGAATTTGAAAGAAATTTGAGAGTAGGAAACCCAAAATCTAAATGTTTATTGTCTAAAATTGAGATCTCGATCTTGTTCGATTCTTGTTCCAAACTATTGCTCAAACTTCAAACTTTATTGGGAAAGCTTCCACCGACCTTGAAACTTTCACAATCTTCATGATTTGGATATAGAATTTTCTGAATAATTCATCGAAAATATCCTCTCCGATCAGCGAGCTACCGACTTCCAATTTGAATGCTCACAATTAAATTTGATGATCTGTGAACGTTCTAGATCGTGTCCAATTTTGGAGGAGACTTAGCGGCTCAAATTCAAGATTTGAAGGTTTTTTTTTTTTTTTTTTTGTAGGAGGTCATTATGGAGGTTTTGATTTTGAGCAGAATGACATATCCGCAACTATCCATATATTCAGGGGTATTTTGGTAATTTGTCATTTTTTTAAACAATCTTTGGTTACATGGGGTCATTTTTCACTTCTCAAGTATCTTGAAATTCTTTCTAGATAGAACTAACAATCCAGAAATATTATTGATAATTGGAAAAATAATTTTTTTTTTTCACTCACTTTTTCCTTTCCAATCCTTTTCCGAAGGTCTTAACTCCTTAAAATTACTTCTTACGGTATACGAATGACTTTCTTAAGACCCTTGTCCTCGCTTTATACTCTTAATTTCTTTTCTTGGATCCTTAGGGTCATACATGGACGACTTATTCTTATTGGAGCTAATTTTCTTTATTTTTAGGGTGTTGCACGTGAGCTACTTCTATTAAAAGTAAAGGCAAGACACCCATGTATGACTGACGACGACATCGTAATCAAAGACCATGTTAGTGCATAGACTAGTAGCATTTTAATATCTTAGACTTAGGTTAGGATAGGGTGTCTTGTATTTTATGTTTTACTTTATTTGTTTATTATTGTTCTTATCTTACTTTGAATATGTTCTCAAATACGTGAGACCATGAAAATGTTTTAAGTCGTAGTTATGTTTTTAAGATGAAGTTTAAAAGGTTTATTTCCCCGTAAGAACATAGAGTATGATGCCGGTAGAACCTTTAGGTTAATAGAAATCTAGGGTCGTTATGGCATCTTAATTTGCAACCCCTAGTGAAGATGATCACTCTGAGGTGCGTTTGTTAGTGAGAGTAGTGGCAAGAAAAGATTGAGTGCAAACAAATTTATTCCAAAAGAACATTAGAATATAACTGTCCAGGTCTTGTAACACCTCAAGTCCATTGCTAACAGATATTGTTCTCTTTGAGCTTTCTAGTTCAGGTTTTTTCTCAATGGTTTTAAAACGTATTTGTTAGGGAGAGGTTTCCACACCCTTACAAAGAATGATTCGTTCTCCTCCCCAACCAATGTAGGATCTCACAATCCATCTCCTTCGAGGCTCAACATCCTCACGAACACTCGTTCACTTCATACGAGTGTGGAAACCTCTCCCTAGCAGACTTGTTTTAAAAATCTTTAAGGGAAGCCAAAAAAAGGAAAAGCCCAAAGAGAACAATATCTGATAATAGTGGACTTGGGCCATTTCAAATAGTATCAGAGTCAGACACTAGGCAATGTATCAACGAGGAGACCGAGCCCCAAATGTAGGTGGACACAAGGCGGTGTGCTAGCAAGGATGCTTGGCCTCGAGGGGGGGGACAGTGGATTGTGAGATCTCACATTGATTATGGAGGAGAATGAAGCATTCTTGGAGAAGAGAACCCGAGAATTAAGATTTTTATCCATTTTTTAAAAATTATTTTTTAGTTCTGGCCTAATTTCATAATGGACGATTAAATCACAATATTGTGATCTTTTAAGTTATTTTTAAGATTAAAGGACACTCGATGAAATAATTACAACAAGTTCTTTTGATACATCTTATTTTGATCTAGTAAATACATGCAGTTTAATTATTTTAATTATTTTTTATGAATTAAGTTCCGAAGATAGGATTGAAATTATAGGTATTTTAATTTAAACAATATTTAATAATTAATCATTTTAATATTTATACTAAAACACGAGGAAGGGAATGGTGTAAGACAATAAGCATATAAAAAATAAAATGAGAGAATTTTTATAATAAATTAGTCCTTTTTACTTATAATCGTCGTATTCACTCAGCTATAATTATATATATATAGATAACTACGTGATTATTTTATTATGGTCTATGCCATGTTCATAGTCAAGAGACAATAAAGCTTCCGTGTACAGAGAGAGAGGAGTCTAATGCTGGTTGAAATCCTTTGAGAACATCATCAAAGGATATCAAAATGGGTAAAAAAAAGATACCCACAAAACTCTTCACCTTTGCAATATATGACCAAGAAATACCATCGTCATTTATAGCTTCTATCACAAGAATAAAAAGTTTGTTTCTACCTTCATTGATCAGACCAGACAGACCGTTCACCACACGCTTGTAAACAAAACGATGTCCACCATTCTTGTTATTCTCTAAAACTGCGAACCTTCCGGCACCTTCCACATCGTATTCATTGACATCCTTAATTGGAATTAGACCTGAAAGCAACACTTCAACTCATTTTGGAACACCTTTGATAGATAGTTTCAACAAACTTACATTGCTCATGAATACCTTGGAGCTCGATATTTATAGTTGTTGTTGAACGCTATTAAAATTAATATAGTCAGTTCTTCCCATAAAGACTAATTGAGCATTCCTCTGTTACGGGATAGCTTCGAATCAAATTCTTTAGTTTGGATAATGGTTGCATTGTTTTAGTCAAACATTTGGGACTAGTGTATTACCAATAGTTTGATACAATTAAGGTTATTTGAATTTGTGAGTAAAAGTTTGGACTGAGCTTGAGCTCGTTGAACACGTAGTCATAAATTATATCTAAAAATATATAAGATTTTATTTTTTATACATTCACACGAGCAAAACAAAGAGGCAAGAAAATGTTGTTCGTGCCATGTTTTAATTTTTATTATTTCTTATTTTTCAAAGATAAGAAAAAAAATTATTCTGTCTCGAGTATGGTACGGTATTGATTATTCTCTCTTGAGTGAATTTTAAGTGAATACCTTCTCTATCTAAGTAATTCCAAGCGGTAAGCTTCACATCAAGAAGAATCGAAGCCCCAAGAATCAATGTGGATAAGTGTCAATTTTTATTCTCCATCTCGACATGAAATAAATTTCTTTTTGTGAAGATATTTATTTATAGAAGCCAAATATCTAAGAGCCGAGAAATGGATACCATAAGTAAATATAATACCAATACAACAATGACACATTTATTAAAAAGATTATATATTAAAAAAACTATTAATTTTATATTAGAAAGAAATTCAAAATAAACGAGTTTATGTATTTGTATGCAAAATAGTTTAATGTATGTTTCACTTTCAAAATATATTCAAAGTAAAGTGTCCGATACGAAACGTTGAATTAGAAATGTTTAACATATCTACTGTACTAACACGTGTATTCAATATATATTCTATATGTGTCGAATACGGACACGAGAATAAGTTATTCTGATGCTTTCTTTACTCTTATTTAAAGTAGTTTGAAAACTAGCACATGAAATATTATTATCATTGACTAACTACAACTTTAATTTTGTCATTTAAGGGGTCGTTTAGACCGAAGGAACAAAGATGGGAATGGACACAGAAATGAGAAAGGGAGATAAAAGCTTTAAACTTTAGTACATGGTTTTGAAGATGTGACGTGAGAATAAGTTATTTTCATGCTTTTTTTTTACATCGGTCAAAGAGTATTCGATAAATTAAGGGTCTCCTTTCTCCTTCTTCCCCTTCTTTTTCCTTTCTCCCTTTCGACGTTTAATTTTTTTTTTTAAAAAAAAAAAAGTTCGTGAGAATGAATAAATTAAGAAGGAAAAATAAAAGAAAAAGAAAATAAGTGTGTTTTATCGTATTTATGTGTAAGTTTTTTTTAAGAAATGGCATTCATATTCTTTGAGTTCTTACAAATTGGGTTTTCGTGAATGGATATCGTGTAACCGCCACAAAAAAAGAAACTTAATAGCCGAAAAATGCGCGAGAATAATCTCGCATCTCACTCGGACACACGCTCCCCCAACTCCTACTATAACGACCCTAATTTTACCCTAATTTTTCTACTTGACCTAAGGTCGCTACCGTACACATATCTTGAATAAACTAATACAAACATAAATAAAACTAAAGACAATACAAAATGAAATGCCCTCTACTAACTTACATGCTACTAAATAGAAATGCAATTAACCTATTTTAACCTATAGTCTACTATAAATTAAATACGAATCTATCATAAGCATGTGCTACAGTCTCGTGATTGCGATGCCACCATTAGTTTTACAGGGCACCTTGCCTTTACCTAAAAAATATAGTAGAATGTGGCTTGAGTATTTTAAGAAATACTCAGTAAGCGACCCCTATCGGAGTTAAAATGCAAAGACACATAGTTGCATGCATGAGACCTATCATAACAGTCTACTTACCTATGGCGGCTATCCTAACAGACAACTTGGATGTGTAATTAATTTTTCTAGACATAGCCTACACGTGCGAGTATGGACCCACTAATCGGTTCGCACACCTCTTGGGCCCCTTTTTGGTTGGGTGAGCATTCTTTGGGAGCTATTGATGTCGGACACCTGTTAGGAGTAGCAACCATCACGGCAACACTATGTCAAACATAATGATCGTTCTCCTGCCTAGTAGCATACGCGTTCGTACTATCATGAAGGAATAGAAGTATCTCGCGGTGCATTAGCACACAATAATGCATGAGATGATCGTTCTCCTGCCTAGTAGCGTTCGCGTTCGTACTATCATGAAGGAATAGAGGTATCTCGCGGTGCATTAGCACACAATAATGCATGAGATCCCAATATTTTTCCATTTCCATTTAATTATCATTAATACAATCATGATAGTGGTTTCAGCATATCATGACATTTTCACATAAGCTCCCATAATGATTATCTTTAATTTAAATGTTTGATAATGAAAATGGAAAAATGTTGGCACCTCATTCATTATTGTGTGTTCATGCATCAGGGGATACCCTGTAACGACCGAGGCCCACCCCTAGCAAATATTGTTCTCTTTAGCTTTTCTTTTCGGGCTTCCCCTCAAGGTCTTAAAACGCGTCTGCTAGGGGAAGGTTTCCACACCCTTATAAAGGGTGTTTTGTTCTCCTCCCCAACCAATGTGGGACATCACAATCTGGGGTCCAGTGTCTTCGCTGACACTCTTTCCTTTCTCCAATTGATGTGGAACCCCGCCTGCCAAATCTCCCATTTGGGGCCCAGTGTCCTTACTGACACACCGTCTCATGTCTACCCCCTTTGAGGAATAGCTTCCTTGTTGGCACATAGTCTGGTGTCTGGCTCTGATACCATTTGTAGCTACTTAATACGTACCATAAATATTGAATGCGGAAAACTTCATTTAAATTCCATAAAACATAACATTTATCTTAAAACACAGCCATGGGCTTACGTATTTTGAAAACATTTTTAAAACGACACAACAAAAGACTACCACTATCCTATGCATGTGTCTGTGTCATGGTCTCGAGTTGTGTGTGTCATTCTTGCGCAGGGGCCATGCTACTCTTCTCTGATACCATGTTAGGTTCACGACTCTCCACAATGATATGATATTGTCCACTTTGAGCGTAAGTTCTCATGACTTTGCTTTGGGCTTCCCCAAACGGCCTCATACCAATGGAGATAGTACTCCTCATTTATAAACTCATGATCTTCCACTAAATTAACCAAGGTGGGACTCACTCCCAATAATTCTCAACAATCCTCCTCTCGAACAAAGTATACTATAAGCCTCCCCTGAGGCTTATGGAGCTCTCGAATAGCCTCCCCTTAATCGAGGCTCGACTCCTTTCTCTGGAGCCCTCGAACAAACAAAGTACACCCTTTGTTCGACACTTTAGTCACTTTTGACTACACCTTCGAGGCTCACAATTCTTTGTTCGATATTTGAAGATTCTATTGACATGGTTGGGGACATCCGATAAAATTGAAACGATACAGAGAAGATTAGGATGGCCCCTGTGCAAGGATGACAAGCACAACTCGAGATCATGACACATGCATAGGATAGTGGTATTTATTTTCTTAGACTTATGCTAGAATAGGATGTTTTTAACTTAAACGTTTATTTATTTCATTTAGTCTTTTGTTGTGTCGTTTTAAAGATGTTTTCAAAACACGTAAGCCCATGGTTGTGTTTTAAGATAAAGGTTATGTTTTATGGAATTTAATTGTATGTGTTTGCATTTAACCCTGATAGGGGCATCGCTTACTGAGTATTTCTTAAATTACTCAAGACACGTGCTACTCTCGTTTTTCAGGTAAAGGCAAGGCATCCCTATATGGCTGACAACGACATCACGACACATACATAAGGTAGTTGTACTTATTTTCTTAGACCTAGGTTAGAATAGGGTGTTTTTAATTTTAATGGTTATTTATTTTCATTTAGTATTTCGTTGTGTCGTTTTAAAGATGTTTCGAACACGTAAGTCGATGACAGTGTTTAAAGATGAACTTTATATGTTATAATAAAGTTTAAAAGCTTATTTGCACACAAAATGATTATGTTATGATGACAGTAAAAACTCTACGCAAGTAGAAATTTAGGGTCGTTACAGTTGGTATTAGAGATTTAGGTTATAGATTCTATAGACCAGCTTACGAGGGAAGCTTTGATTTGAATAAAAAGTCTAAACCTTGAATCTGCTTGCAATTCTTAGAAGTATGGACAAGACAATTTCGCAAAGTTGAGGTAGACCGAGCCATAGACACATGAACAACTAAGTCAGGACTTTACACTCCTTAGCATTTGTTCAGAGAGCGCATTAGCTCTAGCATTTAAAAGGAAAGAATTGGCCCACGTGGCGATATATTGAACATCAATAGCTTTGGGAAGTTAAAGGAAATTGTTGGCCTCAGCCATAATATAAAAATGTGTTGTTACTAAAAACTTAATGAAGTTATGAAGAGATAACTAGTTAGAGTAGTAAGGCAACCCAAAAAGTAAGATTTCTACCTCATATTTACTAAAGAAACATGAGATTATTGCCTCGTCCTTAAGTTGGATAACTTTACACACGTCGTAGATTGTGAGTCCTTACCGATAGATGATAACCCAAGTTACGAGAAAAGACAAATAAGAATTTTAGCCCAAGAAGTGAAGGTCTTTTGTACTAGGAAAATGGTCTTTACAAAACTATCAAGCAGAAGGGGACGAATGCCTCGATGGTGAGCGTGGACGAGTTAGCGAGCGTCATAGAGAGTGTGAGTATGAGAAACCGGCAATGAGCGACAGTAGGAGATTGGATTGGGAAGATCTAGAAGCTGGGTAAGAAAATACGAGAAATGATCCCGAGTTGATTACAAGTAAGTAAGCCCACTATTTGAAAGGAAATTGGTCACTTGATTTCGCTTGGTATTGTTATATGTATATTTGCATATGTAACTCTGATAAGAAATTCTGAAATCTCGATCGGTTAGCTTGATATAGGATATATCTCATGATGGTTCCTTCTTTAGACCTATTAACCCTACTTTCAACCGTACACGATGATATCGCTTAGGGAAGAAGACGTGCTCACAAACTTGGAATTCAATGACGTTTGATCTTCCCCTTCTCCTCTTGAAGCGCTTTTCACCCCCTCGAGCTCTTCTTCAAACTTATTCCTCGCTTCACCCTAACACGGTAGGTATAGGCCTCGAGGGATGACTATTCCGGTGACACACCAACTCTAATACTCCTCACCCTTAACTTCCTTCACTAGTTCTGTTTCAATTATCTTCGTAAAACTCAAGCAATTTGTCTCATCCAAAGAGATTATGTACGGAGGGAAAAAAATTCATTTATAGAAAAGTACTAAATTCTTAGATGTAATCGTATTTCTCAAAACTCTCCCAACCTCGAGCTTGTTAACTTTCACGTCCTTCACCAGTATCGTCCTTAAGTTTCTAGAAAAACAACGGAGTAAGTCTTAGTAGACAATTTTTCCTCCCATGCTTGAATTAAAATTTAAACTCTCGTCCCAACAGTTTAAGGAAACTCGAGTTCCAACCACTTTCAGACCTCGAATCCTTCTAGAAAATTGTGGGCAATCTTCCTCTAAACATGTAGGAACAAGGATGAGTGCAATTGGTGTCATGTAGGTATATCTTAGCCTCAATCTCAAGGTACAATGAATAGCTTTTGAAATTGAAGGCATGGATAGGTAGCTTTTGATGAATATATGTATAATACAATACCATCATATTATAATCTAATAAAGTTTATATTACTCGGTTGTTATGGTATATTTAAATTATTTTATTAAATAAAAATCATAAAATAAACTGGGATGGTGGCGTAGTTGGCTAGCGGGTAGGTCTCAAATTTCATAATTAAATTAAAAAATTATTGAGGAATGAATCAACTAAGTCAAAATTCAATAACTATAGAAAAAAAATCCGTGCATCTTATTTCGTCTCTGTTGATCTATCGAACAACAAACGATGGTAGGATGTGACAGCTGCTTCAGTAAGCTTGTGACGATGGTGACACTTTTGTCAGCAGCACGAAACGACAATCGACGACCATGCTTCTGTCGACTCCACAACAACAGCTGGCCTTTGGCGACCACACGTTCTCTCTTTCTCCTTCCGACCGACGATCAAAAATTGAACAATGGGCGTTTTCGACGAACCTCCAAGTTGATTCCAACGTTGACTAGACAGTCTACAAGTCATGGGAATACCCATCGCGAATTGAGTTCTAGTTTTGTATAAGAATTTATGAACCACAAAGGTGGTGATTCAAAAAGATTTCTTTTAAAAAAATTACACTCGGGTAATTAATCTCCATGGTCATCAAAAGAGGTGATCCGATGCAAGTCACAATGGGTGACCTCTAACCTAATATACGAGTTTCTTACTTATGGTTGTAAGGTAAGGGTAAGGTCGTGGTTCAATCTTCAACTTACTAAATCATTTATTTTGTCCGTATACTTTAAAATGTAATTATTTTCGTCATATTATTTTATTGTTAATAGCTTAATAAATAAAAACCTGACTTTTAATCGTTAATACCATTATGTTTACAATATTGTTTTGATCGGGTGTTTTCTCTTTTGTGATCAGGTTTCTCTCGAATGGTAGGAGTACGGAGTCGTTTTGGAGCATGGAGTCAGATGGAAACGCGAGATTTCTGACAGTTCATCAGAAATCTCACGTTTTCCAAATGACTTGTGAATAAGTTTGTTTTTCAATCCTTACACGCGTTTTTCATTCTCAACATCGTAACTCTGAAGATTTGAGTTTGATAGTATTTTTGTCTCTTCCATTAATTTTTTTTTTTAACTATCTAACCGAACATGACTCAACCTGACTCTAAGATTTAGATAATTTGAATAATTATAAGTCAGAAATAATATTAAAAAAAATTGTAAACCTAATGGTACAAAATAATTAATAAATTTGTTTGCATTCAACAATAATTTTGTGTATTTATTTTTCATCATATAAAAAAATATTTAATTTATTTAAATTCAGTAAATATTTATTATCCCAACCATTTATTTGAGTCTATTAATTTCAACAATAAATATGTATAGCCTATGCATTTCACTCCAAACTTACATTAGAATATTATTAAATATATTTATAAAAAAAATAAAAATAAATCAATTTTGGATAAATAAAAATAATATTAGTAAATTAAAAATTAGTCTATAACACTATTTAAAAGTGAACGGATTCGAGACACAAGAAAATTGTGAACCATCTTCAAACACAGAGTGACTATGAGCAACTAAAGTACTGTAAGGAACTTCAAAGCACCATAGATACTTAGGTAACAGTAGAGGCTAGGCCCGAATTTCTAAAGTCCAGAGTAAAACATGTGGATATCTATTAGGTTAATATGTAATTTATTACTAAAATTGAAAATATACCGACAAAAAGTTTGTATTAGTAATAAACTAGTCTCGGTTGTTTGACTAAAACAATGCAACCATTATATAAACTAAAGAATTTGATTCGAAGCTATCTCCTAATAGAGAAATGCTCAATTAGTCTTTGTTTTAAGATTCGGTTATATCAATTTGAATAGCGTTCAACAACAACTATTAATATCGAACTCCAAAATATTCATGAGCAAAGTAAGTTTGTTGAACCTAACTATCAAAGGTGTTCCAAAATGAGTTTTGGAGAAATGTTGAATTTAAATTTTGTTCCGATTAAGGATGTCAATGAAGAAGAAGTGCAAAGAGTTGCAAGGTTTGTGATGAAAGCGATCGACGAGAATCGTCCAAGTTGGTTAATTTACAAGCGTGTGGTGAATGGTCTGTATGCTCTGCTCGATTCCAATATAGACGGTGGCCCAAAATTATTTATTATTGTGATAGAAGCTATAGATGATAATGGTATTCCTTGGTCATATATTGCAAAGGTCAAATTTTTGGGTCACTGGAAATGGTCCACTTTGAAGATGTCCTCAAGGATTACAACAAGTCTTAGACTGCTCTCCCTCCTTACACTAAGCCCTCTCTCTATATATGTGGGAGCGTTATGTCTCTAAACTATGAAAATGGCATAGACCACAATAAAATAATCACATAGTTATCTATACATATATATATACATATATATATATATCTTTTTATTTTTTTCCCTCAAATTTTGTCGATTATAAGTAAACGTTATATAAATTCTTTAATTGGATATGTTTATTGTAACGGTCCAATCACACCGGTAGTAGATATTGTCATCTTTGGATTTTTTCCTTTCGGGCTTCTGCTCAAGGTTTTAAAACGTGTCTATTAGGAAAAGATTTTCACACCCTTATAAAGGGTGTTTCGTTCTCCTCCCCAACCAATATGGGATATATCACAATCAACCCCCATTCAGGGCCCAGTGTCCTCGCTGGCATTCGTTCGTTTCTCCAATTAATAGGGACCCCACCAAATTCATCACACCCTTATAAAGGGTGTTTCGTTCTCCTCCCCAACCAATATGGGATATATCACAATCAACCCCCATTCAGGGCCCAGTGTCCTCGCTGGCATTCGTTCCTTTCTCCAATTAATAGGGACCCCACCAAATTCACCTCTCGTTCCTTTCTCCAATTAATAGGGATCCCACCAAATTCACCTCCCTTTGGGGCCGAGCGTCCTTACTGGCACACCACCTCGTGTCTACCCCCCTTCGGGGAACAGCCTCCTCGTTGGCACACCACCTCGTGTCTACCCCCCTTCGGGGAAGAGCCTCCTCGCTGGCACACCACCTCGTGTCTACCTCCGTTCGGGGAACAGCCTTATCGCTGGCTAACGACCCAAGCCCACAACTAACAAATATTGTCCTTTTTGGGCTTTCTTTTTCGGACTTCTCCTCAAGGCCTTAAAACGCGTCTGCTAGAGAAAGGTTTCTACACCCTTATAAAGATTGGTTCGTTCTCCTCCCTAACCAATGTGGGATATCTCATTTATTATCTTCCAAAATTTTAATATAATCTATTAACTTCATAGCACAAAATAATGTTCATCATCACTCTCAACAAGACGAATTATTCACGTTAATATGGGCATTAAACATATTTATTAAGATTCTAAAAGCTTTGTAGTTAATGACACTCGAGAGAGCACTCTTTTCCAAAATAATATTTCTTAAGAACTTTTGACTTTTGTTTCATCTCCAACATGGCTTAAGCTTTTATGAGCATAAGTATGAAACATTTATTATACAAACACTTTGTTACTTACGAAAGACATAGTTACGAAAGACATGACACTCGAGTAAAAGAGTAGCACATGAATGAACAGAAACAACATTTGAATAAAATCGAATCTGAGGATAGTATGACAAAGAAAGATTTAAAAGAATTGAAAGTAGAAGGTCTACCTTTCTTTTCCGTGGCTCAATCATATGAACTTCAAAATTAAGCGTATTTTTGCTTGAACCAATTCTATACTGGGCGACCTTTTGAAATTTTTTTAAGTGAGCATAAACTACAAAGCATGTTAAAAAGACTTGGGTTCGTAAGTGCCAAATCTAGATTTCGAGTCTTGAAAATTATATTAACATATCAATTTTCTTTTAATCTCAAGACACGAATCTGACAATAACATATTAATTAAAATATTTTATTAGAAGTCAAGTATTTGATACGTGTCTAACAAATGTTGGATTTATATTTACTTTGTACCATAAGTGTCTAATACACCCATGTTCAACACGTGTCAAACATGGTCATGAAAATAAGTTAATCTTACGTTTCTTTAATTATGAAGACATGTTAACTAACTGCAACTTTAATTTTTTCACGTGATAAGACATTTTGACCAAGGGAACGAAGATCACAATGAATATAAGAACGAAAAAGAGAAATCAAATCCTTAATTTAATACACATTTTTAAAGATGGAATACGAGAATAAGTTATCTCATACTTTCTTTAAGCTTGGTCAAGGGTTTTCTATATAGGTTCTTCTCCCTTGTTACAATTAATTTAATAAAAAATTAAACCACCAAATTAAATTTAAAAAATAACAATATATTAAAATTAATTTAATAAAGTTCACAATAAACATGCTTAATACAATTTTAAAAAAATATTTTAAATTTAAAACTAAAAAATATAGTTTTAAATGTTTAATTGTTTGACTTAAACAATACAACTATTATCTCAACTAAAAAAAATGATTTGACGCGTCTCCTAATAGATGGATGCTTCATTAACTTTACTTAATCTAAGGTCCTCAGTGTATACCTATCATGAATATTGAATCTAAAAATACTTTATTTAAATTTTCATAAAACGTCACCCAGCCATGAACTTACGTGTTTTGAAAACACTTTTAAAAATGACACAACAAAGGACTAAATAAAATAAATAAACGTTTAAATTGTAAACATCCTATTCTAGCCTAAGTCTAAGAGAATAAACATGACTACCCTATGCATGTGCCATGGTCTCGAGTTGTGATGCTGTCATCAGCCGTACAAAAATGTCATGCCTTAACCTGAAATATAAGTAGCATGTGGCTTGAGTATTTAAAAAAAATACTCAGTTAGTAACCCTACTATTAGGGGCTAAATATAAGAACATGTAAATGCAATGACGGGACCTATCATAACAGTCTATTTTCCTACGGCACTATCCTAACGGGTAACTTGGATATGTACCATATACTCTATACACAGCCCATATATGCGAGTATGGACTCACCATTCAGTTCGCACTCTGCTGGGTCACGTTTCTTGTCGGGCGAGCATACTCTGGGAGCTCCTTAGACCGGACACCCGATAGAACTAGTAACTTTTACGACAACATTAGGTTAAACATAATGATCGCTCTCCTTCCTGACCGTCACAACATTATGATAAACATAATGATTGTTCATCTACTTGGTCATCGCAACATTATGATAACCATAATGATCGTTTTCCTGCCTCGTAAAGCATGCGCCCGTACTCTCGTGAAGGGTAAGGGGTATCCCCCAATGCATGAGCATGAGCACTCAATAATGCATGAGGTCCCAAATTTTTTTCCATTTTTATTATCATTTCATATATCATTTATCATATCATTTATCATATGTTTCATGCATACGTCGGGGTTGTATCTCTTGCTAGTTCGTCGTTTTGCATTTCAATAACATCATATCATTCAAATTGCATAAATATATCATATCATAACATTTCATGCTTCCAGACATAATTGTTGGATCGGTATGGCAACCCTAGAGGGGGGTTGAATAGGAATTTAACGATAAAAGTGTTTAAACGTGATTAATTTTTCTAATGATGAAACTTTTTACAAATAAGTTGAAGATGATATTACTAGATCAAAATAATTCAAGTCAAAATAATAATAAAGTAGAACATGCAATAAATCACAATAATAATTTTGAAATTAAATAGGGAAGAGTTAGAGAAAATGACACCCTAGTTTTATAGTGGTTCAGTCAAACTCGACCTACTCCACTCTCCAAGCACCTCTTGGAAATTTGAATAAAGAACTTTCTCGACTCTTTCCACGAATCAGAGCCAAACCGCTACACCGCTCTTTTTTCGAGTTCAAGAGTAAACTTAATCGTTTTCACGGCGCAGGATCAAATCGATACAAGTATTTAAGTTTGATAGTAACACACCACAACTTTCTCAAAGAGTAGATTTACAATTTGGGACACTCACAACTATTTCCTCACAATACAATAATAATCCCTCTCAAGAATAAGATGAAAAGAAATAAACTTATAAGCTTGGAGAGAGCAACAAACAATGGAGACTTTGAATAAACGAGGATCGTAGAATGTATGTAAGTTGTATTTTAAAATGTGGGGAAGATGGGTTTATATGGAGGAGAAAAATGGCAAAATGTAGGAATAATGGAAGGTGGAGATTAAAAGTAAATAAATAAAAAAAAATTCCAAATTTATTTATTTAAAAATTTTAATATAATAATAATAAAAAGTTACGTGAGTAATGGTCAAATGGAAATTCAAAATTTATTATAAATATAATAATATAATAATAATAAAAGTGATGTGGGTAACTACCAAAATTTTAAAATATAATAATATAATAATATATTAATATATTATAGTAATAATAAAAATTGATGTGAGTAACGGTTAGATTCAAATTTATATTTTGTAAAAATAATTTTATTTAGAAATATAATAATAAGAAAAACTCCCCCATTTGTTACTCTTCCAAAATTATAAATGTCATACTTATATATTTTGATTTGTCCATCATTTTGATTTTGCTGTCACATCATCACGTCGGGTATGTTGTCTCGATTCTAATTTCTTCGTTTTAGCTTTGATTTGAGTAATTGAAAAGTCGTTGTAATCGTTATTCCCGACCTTATACTGTGGACAGTTCAAAATACTGATAATAGTTAATAATTGAAAGTAGGTTTGTTATCATCAAAACAAATCAATTAATTGATTGAAATTAATTAAAGTGAGATCAATGGCCAAAAAGCCAACAATAACAATTTTCATCATATATATATATCATACTATAACATATCGCATCACAATATATAATATTATAAACATCTCAATTTATCACATATCTCGTACCATAACATATTTCATATCATATCACTATGGTCATATCGCTCCCTAACTTATCATAGCCTTAACATTCTTATACCTATCACATTCATATCGTTACATAAACATATCCTAACACTATCGTTCTATCAATCTATCATAATCCTATCACTTTCTACCCATAATTTAACCATATTATTTTATCAATCGAACGTGACTAAATCGTGTTTATCAATCTCTTATATACATAGCACTTCGATACGTAACCTAACCTTAATGTTTCATGAATATATCTTACTCCTATCATTACATTAGGTTTAGTGCATCATTCTCGTTTCCTATCTCAAACATATCATTGAACACCTCATACTATAAGTGTTACCATGCAATTCACATATTATAACATATACATATCATATCATAAGCATATCGATCCATAAATAATTCATACATATCAATATATATGACACGTGCAGAACCACGAGGCACGTGTCAACATCAAATATAACCATGTCGATAGTAAGGCCACTTACCTGATTAGTTTAGGTTGATATCACCAATTTATGCGTAATGAAAGTTTGATTTTGTCCTTTGTACCCATGTCAACCTACGGAACCCGACATCAATTTCAAATTCAATTCTCTATCTATTCTAATGTTTTAGTATTATACTATGGGTTATGGATTTTGCTGTTTAGTTATCGGTTAGTCAATTGTTATCCTAAAACTATATATTGAAAATGGTCGTATATATTATAGGTTACTCAACATAGTACTACTATCTATAGAAAATGGTTATATATAGTAAACGACTATTTATAGTAAAAAGCAAAGAGATATATGTAGTAGGTGGTTATGTTATATATATAGTAAGCTATATATACTCGGTAGTTCTTACCAGATGTACTTTCTCTGTTCTATCGGTACATGAATACAAAACTTTTTAGCCAATTTTCTTGCATTTTCTCTCTCGCTTATTATTTATGTTTATAAGATGGATTGTGTGAGTTGTTGTGCAATCCTAACACATATCATTCCATGAACATGTCTTAGCCATATTGATACATTATGTTTATAACGTCCTCCTCGTATCCTACTTCAAACAAAGCATTGAATGCATCATACAATAATAGCTATCATACCGTTCACATATTGTAACATATACATATCATATCCTAGTTATATCATTTCATAAACATTTCACACACATCAAATATATATGACGCGTGTAGAACCACGTGGCACGTGTCAACACACAACATCAATTCTATCATATTTCCAAAATTGGCTTGACTTGCTCTCAAAGTTTGTAAGGATAAAAAAAAGTACATAATTGAAGGAAAAACTAACAAAAACCCTACACAGGAGTTGTTAAGGATAGTTAACTGTTCATTAGAAGTCAAATATCTGATTTGCCTTACATTACCTTGTTCATTATAAGTCAAATATCTGATTTGCCTTACATTACCTTGTTATTTGCCTTACATTACCTTACATTACGGGTATTACGGGTTACCATATTTGCCATTTTATTAAAGGCAAATATATTGTATTCATTTATTATTCTCTCCTTCTATCGCTATTTTCATATTATTTGTATTTTACCATATTTTCTGTATTCTGTAAATGATTATAAATAAGAGAACTCACACCACCATTTAGGTGTGGTGGATTCAGCAAACATTCAGATGGTATCAGAGCCCTTTCGGTTTAACAACCCTGATCCTGTCTTCTCTATGGCTTCCGAATTTTCTTATCATCTTCTTCCTTTCCATACTCCAATCCATATGATCACAAGGAAAAGTCAACTTCTCCCTCACCTCACTAAAAATCTTCTTTCCATAAGTAAATTAACGTCTGATTTTCCTCTCTCCGTTACATTTACTAATAATCTTATTACTATCAAGAATCGTCAAACAGGAAGGGTGGTGGCGACCGATAAAAGAGATGGAGGGCTATATGTGCTGGAGCGTGGCAACTCTGCTTTTATTTCAGCCCTTAGAAACAAATCTTTACGTGCTTCATATGATTTATGGCATGCTCGTCTGAGTCATGTGAATCATTCTATTATTTCTTTTTTAAATAGAAAATGTCATCTTTCTCTTACGTCTTTATTGCCTTCTCCATCATTATGTAATATTGTCAGGTTGCGAAAAGTCATTGATTGTCTTATTCCCGCAATGAACGTAGGTCGTCTCATGTGTTAGATCTTATTCATTGTGATCTTTGGGGTCCTTCTCTCGTCAAATCAAATTCGGGTTTTCTTTATTATGCTATTTTTATTGATGATTATTCTCGATTCACTTGGTTTTACCCTTTAAAATTTAAATCTGATTTTTTTGATATTTTTCTTCAATTTCAAAAATTTGTGGAAAATCAATATTCTTCTCGTATCAAGGTATTTCAAAGCGATGGTGGTACCGAATTTACTAGTACTTGTTTCAAAACTCATTTACGTAATTCTGGCATCCACCATCAACTCTCTTGTCCATATACACCTGCTCAAAATGGTCGTGCTGAGAGAAAACATCGTCATGTGACTGAGACTGGCTTGGCCCTTCTCTTTCACTCTCATCTTTCTTCTCGTTTTTGGGTTGACGCCTTCAGCACTGCAGCTTACATTATCAACCGGTTGCCTACTCCACTTCTTGGAGGTAAGTCACCCTTTGAACTCCTTTATGGCTACACTTCACATTATGACAATTTTCATCCCTTTGGTTGTCGTGTTTATCCTTATTTGCGTGATTATATGCCTAACAAGCTTTCTCCCCGCAGCATTCCTTGTATTTTTTTGGGTTATAGTCCTGCTCATAAAGGGTTCCGCTGTCTTGATCCCGCCACCACTAAGCTATATATCACCTGCCATGCTCAATTTGATGAAACTCACTTTCCTGCTATCCCTAGCTCCCAGACCCAACCTCTTTCCTCTATTCCTATTTCAAATTTCTTAGAACCACATTTTCATCATATTGATTCATCCCCCCCTACCACTTCATCACCGCAAACTCCTCGATCCAGTTCATCCCCGTGTGATATTTGTTCTGACCTTGTAGATGAGTCTGTGCAGGTTGATACTTCTCTTGCAGGTTCCACTTTGCCACCCTCGACTTCTAATTCGACCTCTATTGAACCTCCTGTTGATTTCTCTTCTTTGGGCACTCATCCTATGATCACACGAGCCAAAGCTGGTATATTCAAGACTCGTCATCCAGCAAATCTTGGTATTTTGGGCTCATCTGGACTTCTTTCTGCTCTTCTTGCATCCACTGAGCCAAAAGGATTCAAATCTGCGGCTAAGAATCCTGCTTGGGTGGCTGCCATGGATGAAGAAATTCGAGCATTACAACAAAATGATACTTGGACTTTGGTTCCTCGCCCTGCCAACACCAACATCGTGGGCTCTAAATGGGTGTTTCGTATTAAATATTTGCCTGATGGATCTGTCGAGCGTTTCAAGGCTCGTCTTGTTGCCAAAGGTTATACTCAGGTTCCTGGTCTTGACTACACTGACACTTTCAGTCCGGTTGTCAAAGCTACCACTGTCCGTGTTGTGCTTTCTATTGCAGTCACAAATAAATGGCCTCTTCGACAACTTGATGTCAAGAATGCTTTTCTCAATGGAACTCTTATTGAACGTGTTCATATGGAACAACCTCCTGGGTATATTGATCCTCGATTTCCCACTCATGTTTGTCTATTAAAGAAAGCCCTCTATGGTTTAAAGCAAGCTCCTCGTGCTTGGTTTCAGCGTTTTAGCTCATTTCTTCTCACACTTGGGTTTTCTTGCAGTCGCGCTGACACGTCCCTTTTTGTCTTTCATCAGCAATCTAACATTATCTATTTGCTTCTTTATGTTGATGACATTATTGTTACCGGCAACAACTCATCTCTTATTGACAGCTTTACTCGCAAGCTTCATTCTGAGTTTGCTACCAAAGATTTGGGTTCTCTCAGTTACTTTCTTGGTCTTGAAGCTTCACCCACTCCTGATGGTCTCTTTATTAGTCAGTTAAAATATGCTCGAGATATTCTTACTCGTGCTCAGTTGCTCGATAGCAAACCAGTTCACACTCCCATGGTTGTTTCTCAACACCTGACTGCTGATGGTTCTCCTTTCTCTGATCCTACTCTCTACAGATCTCTTGTTGGCGCCCTTCAGTACTTGACTATTACGCGTCCAGATATTGCCTATGCTGTCAATTCTGTCAGTCAATTCTTGCATGCCCCTACTGCAGATCACTTTCTTGCTGTCAAACGTATTCTTCGCTATGTCAAAGGAACACTCCACTTTGGTCTTACCTTTCGTCCATCCACTGTTCCTAGTACGCTAGTCGCTTATTCGGATGCTGACTGGGCTGGTTGTCCCGATACTCGTCGTTCTACATCCGGCTATTCTATTTACCTTGGTAACAATCTCGTTTCTTGGAGTGCCAAAAAGCAACCTACTGTCTCACGCTCCAGCTGTGAATCTGAGTATCGTGCTCTTGCCACAACTGCTGCTGAACTTCTTTGGGTTACGCATCTTTTGCATGACCTCAAGGTCCCTATTTCACAGCAGCCCTTACTCTTATGTGACAACAAAAGTGCTATTTTTTTTAGCTCTAATCCCGTTTCTCACAAGCGGGCCAAACATGTTGAACTAGATTATCATTTCCTTCGAGAACTTGTTATCGCTGGCAAACTTCGCACACAATATGTACCCTCTCATCTCCAAGTTGCTGACATCTTCACAAAGAGTATTTCTCGACCTCTCTTTGAATTTTTCAGATCCAAGCTTCACGTTCGTTCAAATCCGACGCTCAGCTTGCAAGGGGGTGTTAAGGATAGTTAACCGTTCATTATAAGGCAAATAGTTAACCGTTCACTAGATATTTGCCTTACATTACGGGTTATCATATTTGTCATTTTATTAAAGGCAAATATATTGTATTCATTTATTATTATTTCTTTTTATCGCTATTTCCATATTATTTGTATTTTACCCTATTTCTGTATTCTGTAAATGATTATAAATAAGAGAACTCACACCACCGGTGTGGTGGATTCAGCAAACATTCACAGGAGTGGAGGTAACGGTTGACCAACCCACTTTAAAATCAAGTTGAAAGAGTTGCTAGTGAAAATTGCAAATCCTTAAAAACTATTTTTTTTTTCCTTTTTATTTTTTTTTTATTTTTTTTATTTTGGTGTGTATAAAGAGGAAGGAGAAATGGAAAGAAATGAGAGGGAACTGGTTCATGAAACTACTTTTTTATTTTTTATTATTAATATATATAGATATATAGATATATATTTTTATACAATTTTAAAAAATGTATCACATTGGTGTCTTGAATTTTTAAAAAATTGACATGTTAATATAATGTCTGGGATAAGAAATCTGGATTTTACACTTGATTTCTCCGACATTTTTTTACGACATTGTCATGTTACGTCTCGCTTCTAAGAGTGAAAACTATCCATACAGACGAACATAAGACATTTCAATATGTTTTGTTATCACTCACATATTTATTTTAAAAAAGAATGAAGAGGTCACCCAATATAGAATTGGTCCAAACTTAAACTTTATCTAAGTATTTCTTTATCATTTTATTCTCAAAATCCATTCTATTCAGACGTTGTTATGGTTCATTCATATGATCCTCTTTACTCAAGTATCGTATTCAGATGTTATTAGCGGTTCGAGATGGAACAAAAATCCAGAGTTTGTATAATCTTAATAGATACTTTTAACGCTCATATTAATGTGAATATACTCTTGCCTTGTTAAGGAAGGTTGGTATTACGTGCATAATTAAGAACCCAATTTTGATAAAATTTGAGAAAAAAAAAAAAGAAAAAGAGTTATATATATATATATATATAAACTATGTTATTATTTTATTGAGGCCTATGTCATTTTCATAGTTTAGAGAGAGTAACGTCCACATATATAGAGAGGGAGGGCTTAACGGAAGGAGGGAGAGCTAAGGCTTGTTGTAATCCTTGAGGACATCTTCAAAGGATAAGAGATCGAGCATTTTAAGGTTAAACCCACAACTCTCCACCTTAGCAATATAGGACCAAGAAATGACATCTTCATTTAAAACTTCTATCACAAAAATAAAAATTATGTTCCTACCTGCATTGATAACCCGACCATTCACCACATGCTTGTAAATTAACTGACGTCCACTAATTTTGTTAAACTCGTCCACTGCAAACCTTCCAACTATTCGTCATTCTTCTTCATTGACATCCATAATTTGAACTAAATTTGAAGGCAATTCTCCGCCGCTCAATCAGGAATTTCTTTGATAGATAGTTTCAACAGACTTACTTGTTCATGAATACTTTGAAGTTCGATATTTATAGTTGTGGCTTAACGCTATTTAAATTGATATAGCCGAATCTTACAACAATGACTAATTGAGCATTCCTTCATGATAGCGTCGAATCAAATTCTTTAGTTTGAATAATGTTTACATTGTTTTAGTCAAACAAACGAGAGTAGTGTACAGCCAATAGTACAAACAATTTATACGTGTATTTTTTCTTACATATCAAAATATATGTCCAATGGGAAATGTTGGATTACAAATGTTTAACATATATTCCATTGTACTAACAAGTTTTCAATACATATCCAATACGTGTCGAATACGGACACAAGAATAAGATATTTTGATGCTTTTACCACCATTCAAAGTAGTTTGAAAGGTAGCACGTCAAATTTTACGATTGACTAACTACAACTTTAATATTCTCTTTAAAGTGTTCGTTTAGACCAAAGGAACGAAGATGAGAATGAAAATAGAAATTAAAAAAGGAAATAAAAGTATTTTCATTCTTTCTTTAAATCGGTCAAAAAGTATTTTATTCGCTTCCAGAATTAAGGGTTTTCTTTCTCCTTTCTCACTTTTCACGTTTAACTTTCTTTTTTAATTTGTTCGTATGAAGAAATTAGGAAAGAGAAAGAAAAGAAGAAAAAAAATTGTGTTTGGTCATACTTACGTCTTAGATTTTTTTTAAAAATGGCATGAAATCTTGTTCGTGTGCCGTTATAATTTTGTCTCATGTCTATATATCATTATCTTGGAGCTCATATATCAATAACAATATACGCAATAAACAACATTTCATTTTCTTATCTTACGCATGACATACCTGACGGTGACGGGCATCAACAATTGGATTGTGGAATATGTCAACATTAGATTTTCTTATTTAATCTCAGGCCATTACTATACTTTTAACCGTACATTTAATGCGGAATTACTTTAAATGAGCTCTTATTATTCACTCGTTGATTGTCATTTTCAATTAGAATGTCCATCTTGTTTCCTTAATAACTCAAATTACATAATTCAATTTAACTTAAATCGAGAATTTAGACCGACCTTATACTGACCTTAATTGCCTTAAACAAGGTCAATTAAAGCTTTAGGATGGTCAGAACGGTGGAATTTGGGCAAAATACCCTTTACTAAGCTGAATATGGGCTGAGGCTTGATTTTTGGTCGTGGGTTGAGAGGTTGTGCATAGGATAAGCAGTTGGGTGAGATAAGGGTATGAAGCATGAAAGACTCACCTCCTGTATACACGNTGCACATACCATAACAATCACATAATATAACCCAAACATGTCTTCAAACATATCATATCTTAACATATCAATTCATCACATACAACATAATATTCATGTATCATCTCATACACATATCATTTCATAATAATTTGTATATACGAGTATATGACACGTGTGAAGCCACGAGCACGTGTCATCATTCAACATACAATTATAATCAAACTGATGGTAGAATCACTTACTTGGTTGGCTTAGCCCGAAGCTACTACGACCCCTTGATGCCAACTTAACATTGGTCTCTGAAATTTAATTTTAAGGAGTTCCACAATTATAAAATAACATTCTACAAAATTGGCTTACCTAATTTGACATAAAATAATTTAAACTTACTCTTAATAAATTAATATAAANTAACGTTGTATCTCTTCAATTTGTCTCAACGCTAACCCTCAGACTCTCTCTCTTTCTCGTTCTCTCTTTGTATTACGTCCTATTTCCTTCTAGGTGGTGTTTTGGAGGATGGTTGAGACTCGTGAAGCTGTTTGGCATGTCGTGGGGGTCATGGGAGAGCGTGTGTGAGAAGGGAGCGAGAATTCCGGCGCCTCACCGAAATTCTCGAGCCTTTTTCGACGATCGAGTTATTACCATTTTTTTGTGGTCGTTACATTATATACCCCAAAAAAGAACTTTTGTCCTCAAAAGTCTCGAACTCAAATATTAACTCGGGGTACTTTTCTCTTATCTCATCCTCCCACTCCCATGTGGCTTCCTCTGTTTGGTGGTTTCGTTAAAGTATTTTGACAAAGACATATTCCTATTGCGTAAGGACTTCACTTCCCAAACTAGAATTCTTACCAAGTCTTCTTCAATCCAAAGAGGTTTGTAGTTTATCAAGTGAGTGTGGTCTGTTAAGTATTTTCTAAGTATGGACACATGGAATACATCATGTACGCTTGAGAGGGAGAGTGGTAGGGCCAGCTTATATGCTACCAGATCGATTCGCTTTAAGATTTCAAAAGGCCCGATGAAGCAAGGACGTTAGCTTGCCTTTACGCTGAAACCTCAGGACACCCTTCATAGGAGCCACTTTCAAATTCTAGGTTCCTACACCTTACATCTGCGTAGCTTATTTGTTTGCTTTGCGCGGTGGGCATCCTTGCTTTAATTTTCTGTATAGTCTCGTTGGTAATATGGACCAACTCGAGTCCAACTAATTCTCGTTCGCCTACTTCATCCCAGCATAATGGGGATCTACACCATTATCCATACAACGCTTTGTACGATGTCATTTTCGATAGTTGCTTAGAAACTATTATAGTAGAGAATTCCATTAGATTTAGTTTGGTGCCCTAACTTCCAGTTAAGTCGATTACACATTTTCGTAGCATGTCTTTCTAAAATATGGTTCAAACACTCCGTCTGACCATTCGTTTGAGGGTGGAAGGCAGTGCTAAAGTCGAGACGAGTACCCAACGCTTTTTGGAGTCTATGCCAAAATACCGACGTAAAGCGTGGGTCCCAATCCGATACTATCGATACTGGAACTCCATACAACCTCAAAATTTCCTTCACAAGCGTTCTATGGAACTCCATGCAACCCCACCAGCGTTTTGCTTCATATCATAACATTTTTATTATAGCTTTCTTTGCATATATCGGGATTGTACATTATACCAATTTTTCATTTGCATGTCAATCATATCACATATCGTTCATGTTGCACATATGTCATATGATAAACTTATCATGCCTTTTTACGTATCAATTCACATCATGCACATACCATAACAATCACATAATATAACCCAAACATGTCTTCAAACATATCATATCTTAACATATCAATTCATCACATACAACATAATATTCATGTATCATCTCATACACATATCATTTCATAATAATTTGTATATACGAGTATATGACACGTGTGAAGCCACGAGCACGTGTCATCATTCAACATACAATTATAATCAAACTGATGGTAGAATCACTTACTTGGTTGGCTTAGCCCGAAGCTACTACGACCCCTTGATGCCAACTTAACATTGGTCTCTGAAATTTAATTTTAAGGAGTTCCACAATTATAAAATAACATTCTACAAAATTGGCTTACCTAATTTGACATAAAATAATTTAAACTTACTCTTAATAAATTAATATAAATTTTAAAAAAACAAGCAAATTTTTCACGGAATAAAACAAAGAGAATTTAAAACATAATATACATTATATGTCAAAACAATGTTCATACATAAGTAGTTAAAACACAACATAATAGTTAAAACACAAAATAAGAAACGGACACAAAACATTTTTAAACAAAAGACGATGGGTGAGGCTTGTGTATGATACATACTCTAGAGTTTGCTCCTAACCTCGACTAGCTCCTTATTACCTAAAAAAATATGGAAAATAAGGAATGAGTACAAAGGCTAGTAGCCTACTTGTAGGCTCTTAATCATGTCCTTGATATGGTTGGGTACCACACCCTTTCTTTTATTGTTCTGGTTGTTGTTGTAAGTATTTAGACCCTCTCGTTCTTGTTCTTGACTTTGTGGATTCTTATCAAGATCTATCCTCAGGATTTTGTGTTAAAATATCATCACTAGCACGAGTTAAGCCCAACAACTATATTTATGTTAAGAAAATAATTTATAACTTTAGGAATAAATTTAGGAAAATTATTGAGGGATTTTACAAATAAATTTAGGAAAATGATTTAGGTATTTTAGAAAAAAAACTTTTAGAAATTTTAGGAATAGATTGACTCCATAGTATAAATATCTCTCCACCCTACCTAGTTATCATCCCAAGAAATTCTGAGCAATACGAAATATTCTACAAAGTGTCTTGTATTATCTTCTCGATTGGTCTTAATAAAGTGTGCGAGTGTTTTCCACAGAGAGTCGTGTTCAACAATCTGGTATTAGAGCGAGGTTAGTGTAGGTTATCTGATCTCTCGGAATTCTTAGTATGCTTTGTGGTTGCAGCTTTGTCTGATCTGCCACATCAGAAATGATTTCCTGAGATTAGTAGTGAGTGAGTTTCTTTTGTGTCGTGAGTAGTCTGTGACTCTGCAGTTCTTCTTTTGTGTAATGATGATTTGGCCTATTTGGAAGGATCTTGGACTAAAACTGTTAGCTCTACCGTGGTACTTTACTTATAGTTATTGCTTAAGTTTAAGCGGTAAGCTACTGTATTGCTTTATATATTTCTATTCTTTTTGCATAGATAGCATTGTCCATGCCTTTATATGAAACAAGTATCTTTCAAAATTTTGGATATAAATTTATCTACTTGTCTCAAACAAATCATGACTTTTCACCTTACCATTTTTAGTTGATTTCATATAATTTAATTGTTTCATAATTCTTTGTGGTTCATAGTGTAACTCGACCTCAGTTTCAACGAAATATAATTTTCTTAGACAATTATATTGTGGCTTGTGTTTAATTTAGGAAGGGCTCCTATTTAAACAAAAGTAAATGCTATAAATAGCTCTTACAAAACTCATAAATAGCTCTTACAAAACTCTATTGAAATAAGCCTTCCTACAAAAGCTCGGCTGAAATAATTATTCAGCGTTAATTCCATCTTAAAATAGGTTGGACTAATTTTGACAGCCTACTTTAGTGCAACCTTATTTCTTGATCATTACAAGAGACTTAGGAAAGGCTTCAAACTTCACTTTGGCAAGTGTCTTGGTGAATATGTCTGCAACTTGCTCGTTAGTATGTATTTTCAACAATTCGGATCCTGCGATAACACTTTCTCTCGAACAAAGTGATAATGAGTTTCAATATGTTTCGAACGAGCATGAAACACTAGATTTCCAGCGAGTTTTATTGCACTTTCATTATCACAATTGATTGAGAGTAGTCACCATTTCTTGAATAAGCCTTCTGAGCCACACGCATTCTTGAGTAGCCATTGTACCAGCTACATATTCTGCTCCACAACTTGACAAGGCAACGGTACTTTGCTTCTTACTGCACCATGAAATTGCAGCAGAGCCTGCTGTAAAACAANCCCTCTCGTTCTTGTTCTTGACTTTGTGGATTCTTATCAAGATCTATCCTCAGGATTTTGTGTTAAAATATCAATCACTAGCACGAGTTAAGCCCAACAACTATATTTATGTTAANTGACTTCTCATACGTTAATCCATAATTTAGAGTGCCCTTGATGTAACAAAGAATCCTTTTTGCTGCAATTAAATGAGACTCATGTGGTTGATCCATAAATTGAGACACAACTCCTACTGAAAAGGCAATGTCTGGCCTTGTGATAGTTAAGTAGAATAAGCTACNATGTAACAAAGAATCCTTTTTGCTAGTCTCAATTAAATGAGACTCATGTGGTTGATCCATAAATTGAGACACAACTCCTACTGAAAAGGCAATGTCTGGCCTTGTGATAGTTGAGTAGAATAAGCTACCGACAGGTTGACGAAAGAATGTCGTATTTGCAAGTGGCTTCCCTTCATTTCTGGCTAATTCTAGATTTGGTTCCATAGGAGTAGTTTTTTCTCTTGAATTTTCCATACGAAACCTCTGCAATAAACTTGATGCATATCCTTTTTGAGACAGAAAATAACCATCATCACATTTCTTAATTTCTAACCCCAGAAAACAATCAGCTTCACCTAATCTTTTCATTTCAAAACGAACAGACAGGGCATCTTGAAGACTACTGATTTCAACACTATCATCACTAGTAATAATCATGTCATCAACATAAAGTAAGAGCAAGGTGCATCCAGTTGTTGTTTTCTTAACAAATAAGCTCGGATCAGCACATGAACACTTAAAACCACAAAAATTAAGATATTGAGCAATCTTACCAAACCAAGCACGAGGAGCTTGTTTGAGTCCGTATAATGCCTTCTTAAGTCTGCACACGTAATCAGGATATTCCTTAGAGGTAAATCCTGCGGCTGCTCCATAAAAATATCACAATCCAACTCTCCGTAAAGGAAAGCATTTTTCACATCAAGCTGCCATAATTTCCAGCCTTTATTGGCAGCTAAAGAGATGATTGTCCGCAATATTACCATCCTTGCGACCGGACTAAAAGTCTCGTCATAGTCTCGACCATATTGCTGAGAGAATCCACGAGCAACAAGCCGAGCTTTGTGTCTATCAATTCTACCCATCAGCCTTTTTCTTCACCTTATAAATGAAGAAACAACTTTATTATAGCATCATATTAAAGCTATAAATACTATATTATAGCATTAAAAATGTTATTATAAGTTAATGATAACACAATATTTTAGTTATATTAAATATATTATAGCTTTAATGAAACGCTATAATATGTTTTTATAGCAACGTATATAAGCTATAATTTAAATTATATTATAGTATTTATTATAGTTATACAAAAACGCTATAAAAAGTCTCAGACTTTTAATGACATGGGTTGTCACGACGTACGAAAAACGCTATAAAAAGTCTACGATAACATTTTTCGTAAGATATCGTATCAATTATTCTTGTAGTGGGAGCAGGCAATGGAGGAAGAAATTGTATCCTTGGAGCAAAATCAAACTTGGGAATTAGTGTCAAGACCAAGAGATATCAAACTCATCTCTTGCAAGTGGGCTTACGAAATAATGTGTCTCTCGGATGGATCAATTGAAAGATACAAGACTCAATATGTAGCTTGAGGATTCTCTCAAGAATATGGGCTAGACTATGATGAAACGTTTAGTCTAGTGGCGAAGATAACTATCATACAGGTTCCTCCAATACTTGTGGTAAATAAAGATTGGAAATTATGGCAGATGGATATGAAGAATGTTTTCCTGAATGGTGAGTTAAACAGAGAGTTCTACATGGACCAATCGAAGAAATTCGAAAATGAAGTTGGAGTCAATAGTCAATATATGCGAAGTCCGAAGAAGCCTCATTTAGATGCGACTCGACGGACCTTGAGATATGTCAAAGGTACAATCAATTACGATCGTTTGTACAAAAGAAGCGAAGACTGCAAACTAGCTGGATATAGTGATGTCGGCTATGTAGGAGACCACTATACTCGAAAATCAATCACTGGGTATGTGTTCAAGCTCGGTTCGAGAACAATTTCTTGGTGTCACAAAAGACAACCAACTGCATCATTGTCAACTAGAGAAGCAGAGTACAGAGCAGGGGCAGGAGTAACTCAGGAATGTATATGGCTGAAACTTCTTATGAAAGATTGGCACCAGAAAGTTGACTATTCGATACTACTTCAATGCGACAACCGATTTATGATTCGTCTAGTAGAAAATTCGATGTTTCATGGCTAAACAAAGCATATGGAGGTGCACTGCCATTTTATTAGAGACAAAGTCTTGAAGGAAGAATACGGATGACCAAGTGGCAGACTTGTGCAAAAGAGCTAAATACTAGCACACATGAAAGCTTTCGCTGGTGCAGCGAATGAGAACTAGTGTTGAGGGGAGTGTTAAAATATCATCACTAGCCCAATAGGGTTAAGCCCAACCATTGTATGAGTGACTATATTTATGATAAGAAAATGATTTAGGATTTTAGAAATAAATTTAGGAAAATGATTCAGATATTTTAGGAAAAACGTTGAGAAATGTTAGGAATAAATTGACTACCATCTAGTATAAATACCCCTCCACCCTACCTAGTTCATCATCCCAAAAAATCCCAAGAGTTGTGAAGCAATACAAAGTAGTAGTATTCTACAAAGTGTCTTGTATTCTCGTCTCGATTGATCTTAAGAAAATGTGCTTGTGTTTCTCACATAGAGTTGTGTTCAACACTTTGGTCCTTGGATTCTAAAACCTTGGTTCAGATCTAAGGACCTTAGTACTATGGTTCTTAGTTCTTGTCCTTAGAACTTGGATATTGATATATGTTCTGTTCTAGTTCTTGATCGTTGTCTTGTTCTTGCTACTTTCTAGGTTATTATATTCTTGATTTGTTTTCCAAGATAATCCCCCTATAATTTAGGGTACGAGTCGTGAACTTGAAAACATGTGCCTAAGGCTTCTTACGTTTCAAGCGACATAGTCTTAACCTACGTTCAAGGCTTCCTACGTTCCAAGCGACGTAGTCTGAACCTGCATCTTACCATCCTAGTAGGTAGAGTCAATAGGTTTGAAGGGTTGGGATGGAATTTGAGATGGAAAATGACATGGATTTGTGAAGGGGGGATTTAATTTATTGCCGGAAAAAACTCTTTTTCCCGACATAAAAAAAGTTACTTTCTTTTCTTTTACTTTTTTTCTTTTTTCTTTTTTCTTTTCTTTTATTTGTCCTTTATTAAATATGTTTTTTTTTTTCGGTTATTTATATTTACTGTTGTTTCTTTCTTTTATAACTCAATTATATTTTTTCAATTAATGTATAATTAATTGATTTAAATTATAATTATAATTAATAAAAATTAAATGAGTATTCTATTGTAATAATTATAATTAATTGTTTTTATTATTTTATTAATAAATTATTATAACAGTATATATCTCATTCAATATAATTCGCTAAATATTTACATAAATTTATTTAAATTATTTATTTGAGAATAATTATTAAAATTTATTATAAAATAAACTAAAAAAATAGATGCATAAATTAAAATTTAATTAATTAAAATTATTTTAATAATCTAACTTAATAAAAATGAGTGAATTATCTAAAATTAAATAATAATAAAATTATCGAAAATACTGGTATAAAATTCTTATTTGATTACCTGTTATTCTATTCCCAGACATCCTAAATAAAATTTTGAACCAAACGATCTCTATAAAAATCGAGACTTGGGATTTTTGGATGAAAGTAATGATCATGGGTTTATAATCAATGAATACTATCTCCAGTGGTGTGATGCCTTTTGGGGAAGCCCAAAACAAAGCCACGAGAGTTTATGCTTAAAGTAGACAATATCATACCATTATAGAGAATGTGTTCATCTAACATTGTAACAGAACCATGTCCTAAACTTAGTCATGTCAATCGAATCCTCAAATGTCGAACAAAAGTACTACAAAAGTATTGTGAGACTCGAAGGCATAGTAAAAAATGACTAAGACTCCAAAAGTAAAGGAGCTGAGCCTCGACTAAGGGGAGGTGTTGGATGAAAGTCCCACATCGGTTAATTTAGGGAATGATCATGGGTTTATAATCAACAAATACTATCTCTAAGGCCTTTTGGGAAGCCCAAAGCAAAGCGTGTTCATCTAACATAATATCAAAGTCATGCCCTAAACATAGTCATGTCAATAGAATCCTCAAATGTCGAACAAAAGTAATACAAAAGTATTGTGAGCCTCGAAGGCATAGTAAAAAATGACTAAGACTCCAAAAGTAAAGGAGCTGAGCCTCGACTAAGGGGAGGTGTTGGATGAAAGTCCCACATCGGTTAATTTAGGGAATGATCATGGGTTTATAATCAACAAATACTATCTCTAAGGCCTTTTGGGAAGCCCAAAGCAAAGCGTGTTCATCTAACATAATATCAAAGTCATGCCCTAAACATAGTCATGTCAATAGAATCCTCAAATGTCGAACAAAAGTAATACAAAAGTATTGTGAGCCTCGAAGGCATAGTAAAAAATGACTAAGACTCCAAAAATAAAGAAGTCGAGCCTCGATTAAGGGGAGGTGTTGAATGAAAATCTCACATCGGCTAATTTAGGGAATGATCATGGGTTTATAATCAAGAAATACTATCTCTAAGGCCTTTTGGGAAGCCCAAAGCAAAGCGTGTTCATCTAACATGATATCAGAGTCATGCCCTAAACATAGCTATGTCAATAGAATCCTCAAATGTCGAACAAAAGTACTACAAAAGTATTGTGAGCCTCGAAGGCAAAGTCAAAAATGACTAAGACTCCAAACGTAAAGAAGTCGAGCCTCGATTAAGGGGAGGTGTTGGATGAAAGTCTCACATAGGCTAATTTAGAGAATGATCATGGGTTTATAATCAAGAAATACTATCTCTAAGGCCTTTTGGGAAGCCCAAAGCAAAGCGTGTTCATCTAATATGATATCAGAGTCATGCCCTAAACATAGCTATGTCAATAGAATCCTCAAATGTCGAACAAAAGTACTACAAAAGTATTGTGAGCCTCGAAGGCAAAGTCAAAAATGACTAAGACTCCAAACGTAAAGAAGTCGAGCCTCGATTAAGGGGAGGTGTTGGATGAAAGTCTCACATAGGCTAATTTAGAGAATGATCATGGGTTTATAATCAAGAAATACTATCTCTAAGGCCTTTTGGGAAGCCCAAAGCAAAGCGTGTTCATCTAATATGATATCA
>NC_036643.1:9037288-9038176 GCF_002806865.2 Cucurbita pepo subsp. pepo
CTTTCAGATTGAACAAATAATAACTTACTACTGAATAGGGAAAGCAACAGTGTAAGAGAAGAAACTTACATATACAATGATGAGGTTTTTATATAAGCTGCTGCTTTCTATGAGCAACAACCACCACTTCGTTGACCTTGACTTTCCTGCTTTTGCCTTAACATGTTCCTCTTTACCACACTGGATCTTTCCTCCAAGAAACTCGGAACCTCCATTATCTGCACAATATTTACAAACAACATTTAAATATGCAAAGTTTCCAAACAATAATGTCATGTTTCCTAGATTCTTGGGAGCTTCCTTTATATGACGATAATTCTATAAGTGTTGTTGTTTGCCAAATTCTCTATAGATCAAGGGCGGGAAATCGCCCTCTCGGCTTGTTGAAATCAAGAAGATTATATAAAAATGTTAATACGTTTATGTTTTTTTTTTTCACATATTTGTCCTCCTATACGTTCATAGTTGAAAAATCATATATAAAAGTTAAAATAGAGAATCTTTTCCGCTCCCTATGCCCTGTCTCTAGAACTGATTCTGAGATGGGGAGTGTTGGATTTCGATAATCGGCCACGGAAATCACCGAGAGGATATTGTCAATAGGAGGTTGTTGGAAGAAAGATAAAATGCCTAAAATAAGAGAGAGAAGGACTGAAAGTTTGACTGCTCTTCAAAATCCGGTTATGAAATCTTCTAAACAGATTTCCTATTTAAATACAACCTATCCTAAAAATGGGTGGAGAGTGGCAACTGAATCTGTGCCACTCCCTAGAAAATTGACGTCTAATAATTCGCTAATCCATTCGACGTGTTTGTCAAATGGTCAAAGGTAAATTAAATGTAAACGTGTGAATCTAAATAAGGAAAAAACAAAGGTTTTATCTAACA
>NC_036643.1:9040625-9092914 GCF_002806865.2 Cucurbita pepo subsp. pepo
TGTTGGATTTCGATAATCGGCCACGGAAATCACCGAGAGGATATTGTCAATAGGAGGTTGTTGGAAGAAAGATAAAATGCCTAAAATAAGAGAGAGAGAAGGACTGAAAGTTTGACTGCTCTTCAAAATCCGGTTATGAAATCTTGTAAACAGATTTCCTATTTAAATACAACCTATCCTAAAAATGGGTGGAGAGTGGCAACTGAATCTGTGCCACTCCCTACAAAATTGACGTCTAATAATTCGCTAATCCATTCGACGTGTTTGTCAAATGGTCAAAGGTAAATTAAATGTAAACGTGTGAATCTAAATAAGGAAAAAACAAAGGTTTTATCTAACAGGGAGAGGAACGAAGCATTCCTTATAAGGGTGTGAAAATCTCTCCCTAGCAGACGCGTTACAAAGAAGACTATATCTACTAGCAGTGGGCTTGGGCCGTTACAATGGTATCAGAGCCTGGTTCCGGGCGGTGTGCTAGAGAGGACGCTGGATTGTGAGATCCCAAATCGATTGGAAAGAGGAGCGAGTGCTAGCGAGGACGCTGGGCCTCGAAGGGGGGTGGATTGTGAGATCCCACATCGATGAGAGAGAAATGAGTGTCAGCGAGAACGCTGACCCCAAAAGGAGGTGGATTGTGAGATCAACAACGATTGGAAAGAGGAACGAGTGTCAACGAGAACATTGGACCCCGAAGGGAGGTGGATTATGAGATCTCAAATCGGTTGGAGAGGGGAACGAAGTATTTTTTTATAAGGATGTGGAAACCTCTCCGTAGCAGACGCGTTTTAAGAATCTTGAGGGAAGCCCAAAATGGACAATATTGGCTAGCGGTGGACTTGACTGTTACACTGATCGCTATTACTATTGGCTACAAGTTTCGGTATTTAAAAGGAAACGACCATTTTTACACTCAACTTCTTAAACTATTTACTGTGTCCACCAACAGCTAATCTGCTATGTTTTTGCATATCATAGTCACATGTAAAATATCATATTAGATGATAACAGTTGTGTTAAAAAGTACCTTAATTGCAAGTTCTTCAAAACATTTCGCTACATTTTCTCTGGTTTTAGCGCTGCATTCAAGAAACAAAGATCCAAGCTTGTTGGCAAGTGCAATTCCATCTTCTCTGCTTACAGCCCTTTCAGATTCCTGAGATTATTGCAACACATTAATAAATTGCGCAGATATTGTCTAATTTGGCCCGTTACATATCTCCGTCAGCTTTATGGTTTTATAACGTGTCTATTAGGAAGATGTTTCCACACCCTTATAAGAAATGTTTTGTTTCCCTCTCCAACTAACGTGGGATCTCACAATCCACCCCTCTTGGGGACTAATGCCCTTGTTGGCACACTGCTCGGTGCCTGGCTCTGATATCATTTGTAACAGTCCAAACCCACTAGTGGCAAATATTGTCTGCTTTGACCCATTACATATCACCGCCAACCTCACAGTTTTAAAACGTGTCTGCTAAGGAGAGGTTTCTACACCCTTAAAAGGAATGCTTCGTTCCCCTCTCCGACCGTGAGGTTGACGGTGATACGTAAAGGGCCAAAGTAGACAATATCTACTAGCGGTGGTTTTGAGCTGTTACAAATGGTATCAGAACAAGACACTGAGCGGTGTGCCAGTGAGAACGTTGGGCTGCCAAGGAGGGTGGATTATGAGATCCCATATCGATTGAAGAGGGGAACGAAGTATTCCTTCTAAGGGTGTGGAAACCTCCCTCTAGTATAGAGTAATGCGACTAAGCATCCTCAAATACTTAAGGGTCTGAGGTCATTTCAGATCAGATTATCATGCCATTTTCGATAAAGTCATTAGTGTCTAATCCTTCCATTTTACACATAGACATCCTAGTTTATACATTTATAAACTGTATTGACCATGACTGTCGTAAGAGATACAAAGAACTTACCCTATCAACTTTGTTTCCAACGAGCATCTTGACACAGTCCTGATTTGTCAAATAAAGCTCAACTTCATTTGCCCATACATCCAATAGGTTTGTAAAGGTTTCTCTCCGAGTCACATCATATACTAAGACAAACAAAAATTACAACAATATCACTGCACCAAAAGTAATGTAATTATAGATTTGGTAACAAAACTATGAAATCATAGATCTCGTAACAAAACTATGAAATCATAGATTTGGTAACAAATCAGTAAATCAGTAACAAACCAGTAAATCATAGATTTGGTAACAAACTAGTAAATCACTATATTATCTTAGTAAATCATAGATTTGGTAACAAACTAGTAAATCATTATATTATCTTACTATATACAGATATGATCTATTCTATGTTTAACAAGTGTCACTTTAGAATTCTCATGAATTCTTACTTTAGGATCTAAAGAGTTTGATGAGAACTAACACATTTCACAACGAACGTGCACTTCTTTTAAAAGAGGAAATAGAAAAGAATGAAACATAAACAATAAAGTTCTATCCAAAAATACCCATCAATCAGATGGGTGCTATCAAATAGTCATCCAATGACTGAAATAACTAGTCCCATCTTGACCGTAATTTGAGTTCAGAGGGAATTCATCAAAATGAATCTATAAATAATTCCCAATTCGTTAATTGTAAAAGAGGTTTTAGAGAATAAGAAGAAAAATAACGAACGATCTTCTGCATATCCTTCTCCTAATTCAGTGGCATGATCAAGCTCAATCAATACTCTATCAGAACATACCAAAAATGCTGAGATTCATTGTAATAACATCGTTTGATATGTTTTAGCACATTCAATGGACTCTGAAAGCTGACAGTAAATCACTGAATGCATCTAATTCGAAGCACAAGATTACCATTTGATAGCTTACCAAGAATGATCCCTTGAGCACCTCTGTAGTATGAACTAGTTAGTGATCTGAACCTCTCTTGCCCAGCTGCGCCATGTTAAATCTTCAATAAGTCAGCCACCTTTTCTTTAAGTAACATTAAATTATTAATTTTGAATGGATAATTCAATGATTCAGAAAGCCATCCACCTTTTGACGAGTGAATTGTTTTTTAGTTTATACTTATAAGCAAGCAAGCGTGACCATCTTGCATGGAGAACTTAAATATCTTCAGTCATTAATGGAAAAGAAAGTGTAATTGCAACATAAATTAACAGAACAGAGACCAAAAAACGGTTCCAAATAAGAGTTATCTTTTCCTCCCTGCCCACAATCTATTAAAATACAAGTCCTTCAAAAAAAATATCGCAATGAAATCTTCGACTTATTAATTCTTTTTTTCATTGACAAGTAACTTATGGATGAAATATGGGTAAGTGAATCAAGCATCCCAAATTAAAAAGTGATTCAATTAACTATCTATTAATATGCCTCGATCACAGAAATAAATTTAACCCTAGATGTTAGATCGTAATACTTGCCAAATATAGAGGCAAAATAATTAAAAAGACAGACAAAAAATCTTGCATCATTTTGAAAATTTAAATATAGGTTAAAAAATCTTACTAAAAATATATTTTAACCTATACTTAAATTTTCAAAATGATCCAAAAATTCAGTGTCCAACTCCAGAATTGAAATCATAGAAAACGTGAAACAGAGATCCATTTGATTCAGTTCATTACCGGTATCCCAAATAGTCAGCTTCAATCTCTTACCACCAATCGTAAGTTGCTTGATCTTGAAATCCACACCTATAGATAACAGTGAACACAAATTCTCCCTTAGAACAACTAATCAGAATAAATTCAATTCCACAAATCACCTATACTTTCCTCAATCTAAAATCTCCAACTCCTCTACTTTCTCCATTAAAATTCAAATGAACGAATCGAAACCTACTAGAAGAAGCACAATGCAACACAAATAATCAACTCAATCACGTAATTTCCGAAGCAACCGAACAAATTAAGAGTAGATAAAGAGAAGGAACATAATCGATTGAGTTAGAAAAAGGAAGTACCAATTGTAGGAGTGAGATTGTCGACAGAGGCGGAAATGAAAGTGTGCAGAAGGCTACTTTTACCGACGCCGGAATCGCCGATAAGAAGCACCTTAAATGAGAGATCGTAGCCACTGATCTGGCCGGACGGCGATCCCATTCTCAGTTCTGTAGCTCTCAGCTAATGAACCAATGCTTCTTCGTTTCTCTCTCTAGAAAAACATGGAGTTCAGAAAGCAAACCAGGAGAGAGAGAGAGAGAGAGGTATTTATAGATGGCAATGGCGACGTGGTTTCCTTCACTACGCATTTTTGGATTGAAAAAAAAAAGAATAAAGCGGCAGAGGACCTCACAAGAAAACGGCCGAAATTACCTTTTTAAAACTTTAAATTTCATCGAACCGAACCGAACCGAATTCAACCGAACCGAATCCAACCCAACCGAATCAAACCTTAAATTATATTATTTATCGATAATATATATTATATTGATCATTCAAATTTCATAAAATTCAAATATTAAATATTTACCCGTCAAATGCATCACTAGATTACAAATATTTTGTTAAAAATAGAAAATATCACGTTTTTTTTTTTTTAATCCTTATAACGACCGTCCACGTTGTTGGAAATTAACACGATATTCATAATAGAAGTCGTGAAATTGACTTGCAAACTTAAGTTGAAGAAATATGGAGAAATTTTATGTCGGGATTTTTCTTTACAATTGGCAAAATGAAATCTTTTCCGTGAAGTCTTCCACGTCGTGACTTGAAACATGAACAGGGCTTGTGGGAACCTCTCGAGAAAAAAAAATCTTCAAGGGATTGGAGAGAATTATTCACTCGGAGAAGAGATTTGTAGAATAGTTATAAACGCGTATGAATAAGCTAGTATTGAGCTTGCCTGATAATTCCGGTACAATGGTTGGGACCTCGATAAGTTAGTTAGCTCACTTAGCCTCATGATTGTATGATACAGGTCCGTCCCCGAATTTTCTAAGTTGAGATATGTATAACGAATCATAATTCTCGAGTTTTAGTAATGAGTATGATGTGATAGATCGTTCTATGCATGATAGACAATGAGACTGAGTTTTCCATTAGAACCTAAACTAAAATAGCGTACGATGTTTATAAGTTTTTCCCTGACCTCAGAATTATGCTCGGGAGATGTAGCTAATGATGAACAATTATGATCTTATGTGTTGCTGATAGTGATATTAGTGCTTATACGATTATCGAGTTCACATGAATTGTATTTCATAACTAGAATGTAGCGAAATTTGCATGAATCACACTGTAGAGGATTGTTGGAGTGAGTCCCACCCTGGCTAATTTAGGAGATGATCATGAGTTTACAGGGAAAGGAATATATCTCCATTCGTATGAGGCCTTTTAGGAAGTCCAAAGTAAGCTCAGGATAGCTTATGCTCAAAATGGACAATATCATAGTATCAGAGTCATGCCCTAAACTTGAAGGTGTAGTATCAGGCGGACTCATATACGCACTCCTAGGCCTCACCTTCAACTAGCACATGCTCCTTCTCTCGGAGCCTGACATAGATATCGTAATGCATTGATGATGGGAGCATAACAGAGCTATGTCACTATACGAGGTCGTATTTTGAGCATTTGTCTTGTTAATTGACCACTTTTGTAAGTAGCATTTTATAACTTGAATCCCTCGGAAACGAGGTACTAACAACGTCGGATAATTTGATTTTTTTATTTATTTATTTTAATTATGTTTTGTTTATTTAAATCGATAATGTGATGTAAAGTTGTTTACTTTATTAAATAAATATAATTGTTTACTAAATGTATATCTCGTGATCATTACTATATTAAAATATAAATATTTTCTTACATTTTTATTCATTAAATTATTTGTTGACATTTATTTTTTAATTTGAGATAGATACATTTTCTTTTTAATATTATAACGCAATTTTTTTTTTTTTTTTTTTTTTTTTTTTTTTTTTTTTTTTTNATCACATGTATATATATATATATAGATATATGTATGTATATGTATATATATATATATGTATGTATATGTATATATATATGTATGTATATGTATATATATATATATAGATATATGTATGTATATGTATATATATATATAGATATATGTATGTATATGTATATATATATAGATATATGTATATAACACATATATATACATCACATATATATATCATATATACATATATAGATATTGCATATATAGATATATGATGTATAGATATATGATGTATATATATATGTGTATATATATATATACATCACATATATATATATGTGATATATATACATCATATATATATATATATATATACATCACACATATATATATACATTATATATATATATATATATATATATATATATATATATATATTTGTCGTTTTGACTAGACTCACTTTTTAAAATGATTTTAGGGTTGAACTTGAAATTCTTGGAAGTTTTATATGATGAAACACGATAATCATCCCATGTTTTGAAGTTTCTTTGAGGTAAGTAGCTTGTTATATAAGTGTATGTGTAACGGTTTAAGTCCACTGTTAGTAAATATTGTCATCTTCGGGCTTTTCCTTTTCGGACTTCACCTCAAGGTTTTTAAAATGCATATGTTAGGAGAGATTTCCACACCCTTATAAAGAGTGCTTTGCTCTCCTCCCCCAACCGATGTGGAATCTCACATTATGATCCCTAACTTGCATGCTGAGTGTCACAGTCATACTTTTTCATCCGTGCGGTGTTGTGATCTTGACAAGCTCACGACCATTCTTGAGGGGACCCCAAGTCCCATATATATTTTTCACCTGATTTTGTAGCTCGTTAGACCTTAGACGAGGTTTGTCTTAGCTAATTGAAATCAAACCAATTTAGTTAGCTTCTGAGAATAATGAAAGGTTTTCACGAGGGATGGAAGGTCGAGGAGATTTTATTTGGCCTGACCAATAGGTTTATTTTCTCCAATTGAAGAAGCCCACAAACTCGAGAGTTTTGACCACCAAATCGGGAGGTTAGAATGAAATTCGTCCAAAAAGTCCTATACATTTAGATTTAGGGAAGGAAGAGGAAGATTTTGCTCAAGAGATCGAAAAAAGTTGAGTTCTCGAGAAGATTTTTCTGGAAATCGAATTAGGTGAGTAGCCTCATTCCCGATTCAATATCTCACTCTACTAATATATTAAATATTAGTTTGAACACTTAAAAATTTTCTTTTTAGTGTTACTATGAACGAGCACTGGTAAGTCAATACAGTTGGGTCAAAAGACTATTTTACCCCTGTGTCTCTCACAAGCCAATGAAAGAGTGTGCCCCATTACTCAAATCCCGTAATCAGCATTCAAAGAACCTATTCATCTACTTTCTCGATATGGAAATGAGTAGATTTCATCTCATATGGATAACGAAACAAAACCCACAAACGGTTCGAGGAGATGAGGGCATAGCCAAAAAAATCCTACTTAAAAACAACGTAGTTTCTAATTAACTTATCAAACAAGACAATCAAAAACCACACCATCATTCATTACACTCTACAATAAACTAACCAAGAATATCAGTTTTTCCCTATTCTTTGGCGGAGGGAGCAGTCCGAGCAGTCCGATACCAATACAAAACTCACATTGGATAACCAGTGTTCGTGTTCGTGAAACCGTGGAACGTGTCATCACTACGAGTAAATTTATCCATCACTTGTCCATGTGAACGCTAGAAGAACGATAACAAACGCAGCAAATATCGTTGCACACGCAAAGAACCATAATACTCCGCTCTGGCTTTGGTTGTCTCCTTTGTTGCTCTCTTGACTGGTTAGCTCTATTTCTTTTAGAAGTTCTCTAACTTCATCAATGTCTGCATCTTTTGCAGCTTGTACCAGTTTACTTTGAATTTTCTCCAACTTCGCTAGCCTCTTTCGTTTCACGACATCTTTAGCTGACCAAATGAAACCAGTCATTTTCCATAAGAGGATGCCAACGTATATAGCAACGACACAATCGACAGAGTAATGGTGGCGTTCTCGTATTTCACGTTGAGCGCTGTGTATTACAAAAAACCATACAACTGCTGAGCTAAGACCTCCATAAGCCTCCTGTTTCAGTGCATATATTAGCCAAGAAAACAAACAATATCTCACATCAACACATTGCACGCTAGAGTCTATACCGTCCAGGCCATGGCCGTGAGCACGGCAACGAGCATGTGACCGCTGTATACAAGGTCGTTGCAGCCACCCCCGGCCTTCTTAAGTACATTGTACCAAGAAGATCCTTCAGAGGGTGTTGGTCGTAGGAAATCTATTAAGAAGCTCATTTTACCCCAATCAGGTCTGAAGTCGCCAAGAATCCGTCCCGGATCAGCTGGAAAAACATTTTACACGTTAACAACTCAGAAAATAGAGAAATTTGAATTCATTATGTGCAAACTATCTTCTACAAAGCTATACATCTCAATAACAAATCATCATCGAATCTTGATGTTTGGTTCTACGGTGAGTACTATGAATGCAATAGTCAAGGCCCACCGTTAGCAGATATTGTCCTCTTTGGGCTTTCCCTTAAGGTTTTAAAACACATCTGTTAGGGAGAGGTTTTCACACTCTTATAAGGAATGTTTCATTCCCCTCTCCAACCAATGTGAGATCTCACAATCCACCCTCTTTGGGGGCTCAGTTTCACAATCAGTGGGGCGAATGCGCCCCGAGAAAGTCATCGAGGACGGTGACTAAATTAAGAGGGGAAACGACTAGTTGTCAACTTCTCCCTACCCAAGGTTATATACCGTGAGCTGTTGTTATTTCTCTCTTGCTTGCTTATATAACGTCTCTTTAAAAAATCTCTCTTTCGAAAATCTCTCTCCCCTTGTTTTCTAAAACCTTCTCTTAAAACCGAGGCCAGAGGCTCGAGCATACGTCACTTGGCTGTAGGCGACGCAAGAACGAATTGGCTTAGCTCACTTGTCGTTGGAAAGTGAGTGCCGCACAATCGCAAGTCCTCTACCATTAAAAGTGCGATTGTGACACTCAGCATCCTCGCTGGCACACTGCCCGGCTCTAATACCATTTGTAATAGCCTAGCCCACTACTAGCAGATATTGTCCTCTTTGGGCTTTCCCTTCCGGGCTTTCCCTTAAGGTTTTAAAACGCGTCTGCTAGGGAGAGGTTTCCACACCCTTATAAGGAATGTTTCATTCTCCTCTCCAACCAACGTGGGATCTTACAATGAAAGTGACAAGTATTTTCTTACAAAGCCGTTCGAATGCTTTTTAAACATTTTAAAAAATGCAGCATTAAATTGCTCTTAAATATGATGGTTTTCAGTGAGTCACTTACCAAAAGCTATGTCCTGATTTATTAACTGGCGAATTGTATCAGCATCTTCAGCATAAGGAACATAGTACTTTTGTGCCCAACGATGAGGATATGCTGGGACTCGGAATCGAGTATAGGCACACCATGGCCGTGCAGATGGCAGAATTGTAGATACAAAAGTTATGGCTCTAAGAAGTCGGCCAATTGCCATGGTGAACATATACCTCGCACCTAATCCGAGTCCAGGAGCTTTTACTGAGCCAAACAGCACAGAGAACGCAAGCATAATGAACAACATCAGGAAGTGATGCAATCCAATAATCCGAGCTCTCAATATCTCCACAACAGTATGAGGAAGTTTCTCGTTCAACGCCAGGAGAAGCCATTGGCCCGTATCAGGAAGAGGAGATGTGTCACTGTCAAATGTCAAAGAAAGTCACAATCTTAGAAAATGAACTGAAAATAAAACCAACAGGGGAATGAAACTGCATATATTGTTAAGGAACAACCGAAAACAGATCTTTTGAAAGGAAATTTGTATGTAACGGCCCAAGCCCACCACTAGCAAATATTTAAAACGTTGTGCTACGAAAAGGTTCCACACCCTTACAAAGAATGTTTCGTTCTCTTCCCCAACTGATGTGGGATCTCACAATCCACCCTCTTTTGGGGCACAGCGTCCTCGCTGACACTCGTTCCCTTCTCAAATCGATGTGGGACCTCCAAATCCACCCCCCAGCGTCCTTGCTAGCACACCATCTCGTGTCATCCCCTTTGGGGCTCAACCTCCTCGCTGACACATCGCTTAATGTCTCACTCTGATATTATTTGTAATGGCCCAAGCCCACCGCTAGCAAATATTGTCTTCTTTATGCTTTCCCCTTCGGGCTTCTCCTAAAGGTTTTTAAAACACATCTACTAGGGAGAGGTTTCTACACCCTTATAAAGAATGTTTTGTTCTCCTCCCCAACCAATGTGGGATCTCACACGGTATATCATAACAAAAGATTGATCTACTAATACGATCTAAATTACTGAATTGCTACAGAACAAAAACAAAACTGGGTATGAAAAAGACTACTAATCTAAATCTTGCTAGTTCTTGCAAGAATCAATCCTCAAAACTAACTAGCAAGGACTTTGTAGACTTCTTTAAACATAATGGCTGCATAAACGTTCATCCACATTCAATGCATCTCGTTAATTTCATAATATATTATAAATAAACATAGGAAATAGATTAATTAAACGGATGAAAATCCATTAGTCCACCAATAACGGATGCAACAGGAAGCATTATGAGCAGCATTAATTTAAGATCCAGAAAAAGAAACAAAGTGAGACCCATCTTTACAAAATGAAAATAAGAACACCAATTGGCTGACGCTCTGCAACTTCTAAACTTGGTTCTGACAGGAATAGGAAAATGTCAATATACAGGGAGCCAAAAATGAATTTATTAGCCAGATCTCTTTCCATTTGTGATAGAAACCAAATCTAATGAGCTTTGAAACGATTATGGATCTAAAATCAGAAATCCTTTACAAAGAATGGGTAAGCCATTTCTGTCTCATAATTACACTAACAATCAGGTTATAAATGCTTTTAAATGGATTCAGTCAACGCCTTCGTGAAGTTTGAAATCTGGTAACTCAAGCTAAACTACTCTCCAAAAATGTCAGATCCATCCCCAATATCTTGAGATTCACACAAGAAAATGGAAAATATTCCAAATCTGGCGAGTTAATTAACGCAGATACGCAGAATCGCACCTAAACATAGACATCTAATGTGATGAGGAATTAATTTTAGGTTTTCGCAGCTCAAAAATCAGAAATCGATCTGATACCTCCAAGTCGAAATCAAACTTGATCATTCAAGAAATCCACAACTATTTTTTATCTGCTAAAAGAGAGAAATCCAAATCCTAGAGTCACCTGTGCCAATCAAGACCGAGGACGGCGGTGACGAAACGAACGGAAAGAGCTTCGAAGAGCAGAGTGGCGAGCATGAAGAGCATGGAGGAGAGAAATGGAATGGCGGAACGGAACTCGGAGGACCAGTGCTTGTAGAAGGGAACACGAACGACGGCGGCAAGGGCAAGAAGGGACCAAAGAGCTGGCTGGAGACGGGCATGCCATGCCGGCGAGAGGTGGCTGAGGTAGTCAATGGAGATGTATGATATGGCAATGAGGCCAAGCCCGCCGGTCTTCGAGGCCGGCCACCGCATTTGGTGGTGGCGGTGGCGGTGGCGGACAAAGACGCGCAGTGTAGTTGCTTGTTGGAGAGTAAATGGGTTAGTTGAGGAGGAAGGATCTCCAGATAAGTGTCCTTCTCAACCAACCTATATTTATGTCTTACAAAACTTACTTTTAGTCTCTTTTTTCTCGAGCAGTGTTCATATGATCCAAAAATCCGATCAATTTAGACTATCTAATCCAAATTATAAAATTTAGGACCGGTTGAATATTTTTTTTGTAATGAACGGAAAAAAAAAATAGCAGAGTAGTTCAGCTTCGCCAGAAATCTCGTAGTTTTGGACAGAGGCAACCATGAGATATCCGCACCCAGCCCACGTCACCCTCTTCTTCAAAAACGCTCTCAACCCCACTCTGCCACTCAACACACCCTTATTGTTTGAGAGCGTGAAAGATCCAAAAAAGGTGATGAAGAACGAATTAGTTTGGCACAATACAAAGGACGAGATACCAGAGTAGAAACAGCAACGACATCGAGCATACTCGCACATGTGGGTCGTGTGTAGGGAAGTACTGCACATCCAATTTTTCCGAACTAGAGGTCACCTAAGAGACTATGGTTTTAAATGATAGGTCCTTGCCCATGTTGCATGTGTTTACATTCCCTAACCCTAATACCTGGTAAGCAAGCTACTTATAGGCTTTGCGTTTTATCTCGGCTTTAGGGTTAGTCAGTTTCATAATTTGGTTATCTAGCCTTATCAGGTTAATTCTTTTACTGAACCTCGTCACTCGTACTCTAGGGCCACCTATTGTGGATATTTGCGGTTCTAGGTGCACTTAGCCAATCTCTTTGGTCTATTTAAGTCAATGTCTGTTCGACATATGAGTTAAGGGTTCCCTCATCAAATCTTGGGCTCTAAGCTGAATCGAGAAGTATGGATCAAGTCTACCTATTAGCAAACTCTATACGGTTTCCCTAATAGGTTCCGTTCGTGTCTACTACTGAACATTAACTAGAAGCTCCCTAAACCCTAATAGGTTCTATATTATACGTTATTCCAGGCTCTAAATAGTACAAGGTAGATGCCGTATTTCTTTTTACTAAGTACTAGACCTCATAAGTTGAGACAAGTTCGAGTTGTGCCCTAATCATCCCGAGGCAACCTATACCATCAAAATCAACCCTAAATATGACTCTCGGACCAATCATAGGCTAAGATTCATTAAACACGTGTTCATTACTCTAATTTGATTCCTTCATCAAACTTGTAGTCTTGATATCCATGAAGCTCTTAGTTCCTTTATCTAGAATCGACCCATAATGGCTCTGACATTCTCCTTTTGTCTCCTACAACATAGGAGTCTAACATCCCGAGTCTGAACTAGACATCCCACCTAGGTTAGAAAATATATGAGATCATAACGAAAAGTTTTATAAAGTGGTGTCTAGCTAACTGGGTATCGTATTAGGCTTAGGGTCAGAAAACTCGTAATTCTTCTTACTCTAGGGATCTGTCATAAAAGGCTAAGGCATAACCGAAGCATACGACGGTTTATGAGGTTCATAAAGCCATACTTCAAAGCATATATATCATACTCATCCTTAAACATCGTAAAAGTATGCATAAAATAAGTGCTATATTACGTGTCATCCAAAGTTCATTAAAGCCTTAAAACAATATATAGACATTGTAGGGGCATTTTGGTCATTTTTATCCTTCCGGTTGGTTTATGCCTTAAACATACTCTTACGAGCTTCAAATTCATAGTATTAGGTCATACTTTAAAATTTCATATGTAACGGGTCATTTAGTGGGTCGATTTCTTGATTTAGCTAGTTTTATGTCCTATTCGATATTACCAAGTAAAACGACTCATTGATGTCCTTAACATGTGGTTCTCGGTTTAATCCTTCCACGATCACTTAATAATAAGTAACTTAACTTCTTAGGGCATTTTCACGTGATCCCTACAAGTACATCTTAAGAAAAGTTTGGGATGACTATTACTTGCTCGGTCGCATTTGGGGACTCGGTTCAAGTCTTTTCCAAGCTCAAAATCCTCTAAATGTGTAACTTGACTTAAAATTAAGGGCGGGTCAGAAAACCGAGGTGTGAGCAGTTCAATAGACAAGATATCAATGGGTGAAAATGGGTCACTCGTTAAATAATGGGGTTGGGTTGGATTGAATTAGGACATATTTTAGACCCGACCCAATTATTCGGATTGTAAATTTTTTAACTTAAATAACCTTTAAGTTGGCTCGAGTAGTTCGAATCATTTATTCAAATTTTTATTTTTAATAAAAATAAAATATTAATTTGTAAAATATCTATTTATTTATTTTCTAACCTCAATTTAAAAAATTACTTACAAATAGTTGAATTTTATTTTCAATAGTGGCTAGAAAATAAATTATTAAAATAATAATGGAATTAAATAAACTAAAAGTATTTTAAAGGTTCGATTTAACCAATCTATTGTCAGGATAACTTGTAAACCAACCCATTTATAAAGTTTTTCATTAATTTGAAATCAACCCGATTCAAATAAGTTCATAACACAACCTAAATATCACGGGCTGAATTGAACTGATCAAAATTTTTAAGTATTTTTTAAACACGTTTAATTAAATTATTTTTAGTAAGGTTGTTGGTTTTAGTTCACTCTACCTACCAAACACAATCAACCTAGGGGCAAAATGGTCATTTTGCCCCAAGCCCGAACAAAATGAAAAGAGAGAGAGAGATGAAGAAGGAGGTTAGGGTTTTGGAAGGGAAAAGACGGTGAATACCAAGAACCGCCCCTAATCCGCCATTGGATATCGAGAAATCCAGTCAAGAACGGTAAACATGAGTTTTTCATTACTTTAAACGTTTTTATATCATCCTGAGGTCGATTAAATTTTTTAAGAAAAATATGTCGTTGTAGGTGGACTAAAAGTCTACGATCAAGTGAACCAACTAATCTATAAAGTTTTTCATTAATTTGAAATCAACCCGATTCAAACAAGTTCATAACCCAACCTAAATAGCACGGATTGAGTCGAACTGATCAAATTTTTTAAACACGTTTAATTAAATTATTTTTAATAAGGTGGTTGGTTTTAGTTCACTCACCCTACCGAACACAATCAACCTAGGGGCAAAATGGTCATTTTGCCCCAAGCCCGAACAAAATGAAAAGAGAGAGAGAGGAAGGAGGTTAGGGTTTTGGAAGGGAAAAGAAGGAGAATACCAAGAACCGTCCCAAATCCGCCATTGAAGATAGAAAAATCCAACCAAGAACAGTAAACATGAGTTTTCGTTACTTTGAACGTCTTTATATCGTCCTGAGGTCAAGTAAAAATTTAAGAAAAATATGTAGTTTTAGGTGGACTAAAACGTACGATTAAGTGAACCAACTAATCTATAAAGTTTTTCATTAATTTGAAATCAACCCGATTCAAATAAGTTCATAACACAACCTAAATAGCACGGACTGGATTGAACTGATCAAAATTCTCAAATATTTTTTAAACCCGTTCAATTAAATTATTTTTAATAAGGTTGTTGGTTTTAGTTCACTCTACCTACCCAATACAACCAACCTAGGGGCAAAATGGTCATTTTGCCCCAAGCCCGGACAAAATGAAAAAGAAAAGAAGGAGAATACCAAGAAGGAGAACCGCCCCTAACCGCCATTGGATATCGAGAAATCCAGTCAAGAACGGCAAACATGAGTTTTTCATCACTTTGAACGTGTTTATATCGTCCTGAGGTCGAGTAAAAATTTTAAGAACATGTCGTTTTAGGTGGAGCCGATAACTTTATCATATATTTGAACTCAACTCGATTCAGATAAGTTCTTAATACAACTTAAATAGCTTGAATTGAGTTGAGCTGATCGGGTTTTTTCGAGTATTTTTTAAAAGCGGTTGATCAAATTACTTTTATTAAGAACTCTTCCATGATCTCGCAAGCAAAAAAGTTTCAAAATCAGGGCTGCTTATGATTGTGATTCGCTGCCGGAGCCTCCTTTTCTTCCGCCGTCTCTGCCACTCAAGTCTCCAACTTCCGGTACCTCCTCGGCCTATTGATTCTGAATCATGCACCAACTACATAAAAAATTGCAGTACAATCGAATCCTTGAAATGTGTCCACGCTTCAATTCTCAAAGCCAACCTCCACCTCAACTTGTTCTTTTGCACCACTCTCATTTCGCAGTATGCGTCGCTTGGCTCTGTTTCTTACGCCTATTCTCTCTTCTCTTTGTTGCAATCTCTTGACGTTTTTCTCTGGAATGTGATGCTTCGTGGTTTTGTTGATGCTGGGTTTTATCGTAAGGTCATGTTTCTCTATGCCCAAATGCTGGATTTGGGTATTCGACCTGATAATTTCACGTTTCCATTTGTTTTCAAGGCGTGTGGGTGTGTGCAGGATTTGGATTTTGGGGTTAGGGTTCATTATGATGCTGTGAATTTTGGGTATGAGTTGGATGTTTTTGTTGCGAATTCACTCATTGCGATGTATGGTAGATGTGGGCGTTCAGAACTTGCACGAGAGGTGTTTGATAAAATGCCTGAAAGAAATGTGGTGTCCTGGAGTTCAATCATTGGTGCTTATGCACAAAATGGTCAATATAGTTTAGGAGTGTCGTTGTTTTCGCTGATGTTGGCTGAAGGATTTCAATTAAACAGGTCTGTGCTGTTGAATGTCATGGCGTGCATACACTCAGAGAAGGAAGCTGATGATGTTTTTCGAATGGCCATGGATCATGAGCTTGGTTTAAATCAATCAGTCCAAAACGCAGCAGTTGGTATGTATGCACGATGTGGAAGAATTGACAAGGCTCAAGAGATCTTTAATGGAATTCAAAACAAGGACTTGGTGTCGTGGGCGTCGATGATTGAAGCTTACGTGCAGGCTGAACTTCCTCTGAAAGCTTTGGAGATTTTCAGAGAACTGATACTCAAAGGTATTCTGCCTGATTCTATCACCCTTTTGGGTGTAATTCGTGCTTGTTTAGCTTTAGGATCTTTTAGCCAGGCGTGTTTCGTACATGGTTTTGTTATCCGAAGGCTTTTCGGAAACCAAATAGTGGTTGAAACTGCCATTGTTGATCTCTATGTCAAATGTGGAAGTTTAATATATGCCAGAAAAGTATTTGATAACATGAAGGAAAGAAATGTTATCTCATGGAGCACCATGATTTCAGGGTATGGATTACACGGCCATGGTAGGAAGGCAATATGTCTCTTCAATGAAATGAAGAACTCAACCAAGCCTGACCACATAACATTTGTATCAATATTAGCAGCTTGTAGTCATGCTGGTTTGGTTGCAGAAGGATGGGATTGCTTCAATGCCATGTCTAGAGATTTTGAGCTGAAACCAGGACCCGAACATTACGCTTGCATGGTTGATCTCTTAGGTCGAGTTGGGCAGCTTAAAGAAGCTCGTGATTTTATCTCGAAAATGCCAATTAGACCCAATGCTGGGGTTTGGGGTGCATTACTTGGGGCATGTAGAATACATTCAAATGTAGAAATGGCTGAAGTTGCTGCAACGAATTTACTCGAGTTGGACCCGGAGAATCCTGGGAGATATGTTCTTCTGTACAATATATACCTGTCATCTGGAAAAAGAAAAGAAGCAGACCAGATTAGGGCTCTTATGAAACAAAGAGGTCTGAGAAAAATTGCAGGCCACACGATTATTCAGATGAAAAACAAGGTTCATACGTTTGTGGCCGGGGATCGATCTCATCCACAAACTGAAATGATTTACTCCGAGTTGGATAAAGTGATTTATAGGATTCAAGAAGAAGGGTATACTCCTGATTTGAATTTTGTATTACATGATGTGGAGGAAGAGACGAAGGAAAAGCTTCTATATGTGCATAGTGAAAAGCTTGCTATTGTTTTTGGGCTCTTGAATTCTGGATCAGGTAGCGTCGTTAGACTTCAGAAGAATCTCCGAGTTTGTGGTGATTGTCATACTTTTACGAAGTTTGTATCGAAGGTTGCAAGGAGAGAAATTATAGTAAGAGATGCTCGTCGGTTTCACCAATTTAAGGACGGTACTTGCTCGTGTGGGGATTATTGGTGATCCCACATCGGTTGAGGAGGAGAACAAAACATTTTTATAAGAGTATGAAAATCTCTCCCTAGCAGACACGTTTTAAAAACCTTAAGGGGAAGCCCGAAAGGGAAACCCTAAAGAGGATTGGGCTTGAGATGTTACAATTGATACACGAAGAATGAAATGCACGTGCACCACAGAGCTTGATCAACTCCTAAAAACAACGGTACTTATGATTCTAAACGCTTGCTTATCATGGAGTCTATCTAGTCTTTTACTGAATTTATTCATATTGCAGCCTTAAGAATTTCGCTTTGCTGGCCAGAAATGCAAACCATTAGTCTCATGTCATGTTCTTGTTCAATTTATGTGCTTAAATTTAGATTGATCATTGCCCTTTCTAGCATTAGCCTTCTATTCTTCAGGTATCAATCTCCTGAGTCAAGTTGAGTACGCTACTATTTTCCTTAATACAGTATACAAAATCCCAAGGATTTGGCTCTTGAGTTTAGTAGAAGAGCCTAACTCTTAGCAATCCTCTGCCATTAGTCTAAGAACACCTCAAGAACCTTGCCAAGTTAGTCCTCCCGATCTGTTTAGTTTATGCTCATAGCGTTCGAACTCATGTGCCTTCTAGAACCAGGGGTTTTCGAACTTGCTGCGTATGATTAGCTAGCATTGCAGCGGCAAGGATTAGACGTCCTCCCATACTACGGTTCCCTGCGACCCAAACCTAGTGTCACTTTAGATTAGGGAGTTGGGGCAATAATAGCTCCTCCGCATCCCAAAGCACGCTGCCCTCCTAGGCATACAACACTAAGTAATCCAAGCCAACCCACATGATCGACTAATGGTGAATAATCAAAAAAGGGAACTGTCTTCATTTTTTTTTTTTTTTTTTTTTTTTNTTTTTTTTTTTTTTTTTTTTTTGGAGGAATATTAGTATGTTCTTTTGTAGTTTGGTTATTGTATGCCCTGCTCCCTAGTGATGGCTAATGAGTATATAATTCCTTGATAAAGAATCCATTAGATACTAAAACAACTGATTGGAAGTGGGGATTTATAAAGTTGAAAGAAAACCCATTCGAGAACAACGAACACCCATTCGAGAACAACGAACGAGGTTAAAAACTATCTAGCGTGACTTTATTTCACGGTCAACTCAACTGGCACCGCATCAATATATAGGGCCTTTATCTGAAAAATGATAAACATAGGACGAATATTTAAAAATATTCAATAAGTGACAACGAAAAAGCTTCATTTCTTGAAGCCAGTAGCATCCTTGACCGAATCAACCGCGTCCTGGGCTTTGACCATCATCTGTTGTCCTGCCTCTTGTATTGTCTCCTTAGTTGATTGAGCTGCATCACTTGCCTTGTCCATCAAATTACTCGCCTTCTCCTACATATTCACATAAATCAATAGGTTACCAATTTGAGTATGAGATCAAATATGAACTGTTCAAGGCAAAGTGAACCTGTGCTTGGCCTTTGGCTTCTCCAATTTGATAGCACAGGTTCTGAGACTTGTCTGCCATTTATTTTTACAGAGGAATTCAAAAAATACACTTCTGGTGATTAATCTTTTGTTTTTGTTGATTAAGAACACTTCTGGTTGTGATTTTATAGGGTAGTTTTGGATCCAAACATTGCTTGATTAGAGTTTTAAGAAGGTGACACTTGTCATGATGTGGTTGGAGCTGTTCTACTTCAGGGCCAATTGACCAGGTCAGGTTTTGGAGTTGGAGAATGTTTCAAATCAACCATGTACCTATATAGTTTCTAAACAACTTACAAACTTAAATTAACTTTAAAAGACATTTAAGATTGTAAAAACCTTTGGAGAACAATGAAAGGTTCAGATTGTTAGGAATCACGGACCTCCATAATGGTACGATATTGTCCACTTTGAGTATAAACTCTCGTGGCTTTGCTTTGGGCTTCACCCAAAAGGCCTCCGATGGAGGGACTTTCATCCAACACCTCCCCTCGAACAAAGTACGCCTCCCCTTAATCGAGGCTCGACTTCTTTTTCTTTTTGGAGTCCTAGTCATTTTTTACTATGCCTTCGAGGCTCACAGTACTTTTGTTCGACATTTGAGGATTCTATTGACATAACTATGTTTAGGGCATTACTCTGATCCCATGTTAGAAATCACCGATCTCCACGATGGTATGATATTGTCTACTTTGAGCATAAACTCTCATGAATTTGTTCGAGTCGAGCCTCGATTAAGAGGAAGCATACTTTGTTCGAAGGGGGTGTTGGATGAAAGTCCCACGTCGGCTAATTTAGGGAATGATCATGAGTTTATAATCAAGGAATGTCATCTCCATTGGTGCGAGGCCGTTTGGGGAAGCCCAAACCAAAGCCATGAGAGCTTATACTCAAAGTGGACAATATCATACCATTGTAGAGAGGTTCATCTAACACACATATCTCTGTCAACTATATGATATTGTACACTTTCGGTTTAGGTTCTTTAAACCTTACCTAAGTCGGGTCAACTAGAAGCTGATTGAAGATTTTTTTTTTTTTAAATGTGAATTAATAAGACAATGAGTTATCTTATTTGACACGGTATTAGAAGTACTTGTTATCGTCCGACAATCATAATTCTTAATTCATATAGTTATAAGTAGACCACTTGAAATGCCTTCATTTGTCTTGTTGATATCATCTATCTTCATTTGGATCGTTCAGGAGTCATTTATTAAGTAGTTTTAAATACTCAATTCACGTTTAATAATTTTTTCAATATAAGAAAGGACCTCATGTACGGATGACGGCGTTAACCGAGGAGGTCATGGAACCCATACTAGATGGATTTACGTTGTAGACTCCATGTTAGATTAAGATACGAGCATTTTATTTTGAAATTTTGATAAGAGACGCTATATTTCTGTTTCCATCTATGTTGTTATTAATTTCTATTGATTATGTTCGAAATGAATTTATGCACGTATAAGCCTACTTTCGGTTATGTAACCCTCAAACATTATATTCACACTCTCATTTTACCGAAAATCAATGTAAAGAGATGAGCTCATACATGATGTACGCGTCCCTACAGAACATACATAGGAAGTAACCTGTGCTCGTGATGTACATGGATAGATCCCACATTTTAAATCACGGTACGTGATTATGATGTGCATTATATACATATATGTGTATAATATATAAGATGCCCGTTCTTGCCCCCTTTGTCATTCCTCACTCGTGCAAAAATTTTCATTTATTTTTACAAGGATCGTGATGAGGATCCCTCGTGGGGAACGGATTGGGTTCTCCATAGGAAAATTTTCCTTTTTTTTTTTAAATAGTTCTTCTCAAGAAACTATTCTCGGGCATAATTTCTATTTTACAATATAATTTTTATTAAAAAAATGTAAAAAAAAAAATATAATATAACGTTCTACTAATATAATCTATAAAAAAAAATCAAAATTTAATATTATAATATAATTTTTCANTGGAAAAGAACAATCCCTGTTCGTACTTCGTAACTCAGTTTATCTAACGGGAAAAAAATGTCTCATTACTCCCTCCCCATTCCTCGTTTAAACGAGAATGACTCACCCATTTGAAGCAGATTATCCAGGGGCCCAAACTCACGGGATAAATGAACATCTCTAATTATACCTGACTTATCAAATATGAAGAATTTATAGTCAATCACGACCACTCATGTGACTGGGCAAGACTATTTCAAGGTTGTACCAAAAGTGAAGTCGTAAAAAACTCGTTCACCGAGGTGAATTAGGTCAGATATTTCTCTAAGTAAACAAGTACCGATCTCATTAAAATAAGCCAATTCCATAATAATTAGATCGAGAACAAGAAAGCCATAACACCTACCTACCGATTGCAATTATTCCCCGAAGAAATTACCGAAAAAAGAAAAAAAAAACGCTACGTTTACCCCTTTAAGAATCTTTAATGAAGCTCAAAGCCTTTGACATTTACACACAAAACACTCAAATTGAATAATTATTTTGAAAGATGAGACATTTTCAAGTAAGAACACAACGTAAAAGTGCAACCATTTAATGTGAAAAGGCATACTTTTAGAAGTGGATGATGCATTCATATGGTTCAACTTTAGAATCATTCATTCATTTTTAAATTTCAAAAATTAAAAAATTTCCCCTTTTTAATTTATGGGAGTAGGTTTAATTTGGTGAGTCTCTTTCCCGCCCCGCTTTACACCGAACAATAATTTTATTTTTAAGTCAAACAACGAGGGAGTCCTTCATAAATACCCTTATTTTGAAAAGATATAAAAAATTGCGATAAGACCCTTAACGTTCATAAACATTTCAAAACTGCCCTTAAAGTAAAATCGTTTAAGACCCTTAACGTTCACAAACATTTCAAGACTGCCCTTAAAGTAAAATCGTTTAAGGCCCTTAACGTTCAAAAACATTTCAAGACTACCCTTAAAGTAAAATCGTTTAAGACCCTTAACGTTAAAAAACATTTCAAGACTGCCCTTAAAGTAAAATCGTTTAAGACCCTTAACGTTAAAAAACATTTCAAGACTGCCCTTAAAGTAAAATCGTTAAAGACCCTTAATGTGCACAAACATTTCAAGACTGTCCTTAAAGTAAAATCGCTTAAGACCCTTAACGTTCACAAACATTTCAAGACTGCCCTTAAAGTAAAATTGTTTAAGACCCTTAACGTGCACAAACATTTCAAGACTGCCCTTAAAGTAAAATCGTTTAAGACCCTTAACGTTCAAAAAAATTTCAAGACTGCTTTTAAAGTAAAATCGTTTAAGACCCTTAACGTTCAAAAACATTTCAAGACTGCCCTTAAAGTAAAATCGTTTAAGACCCCTTAACGTTCAAAAACATTTCAAGACTGTTTTTAAAGTAAAATCGTTTAAGACCCTTAACGTTACAAACATTTCAAGACTGCCCTTAAAGTAAAATCGTTTAAGACCATTAATGTTCACAAACATTTCAAGACTGCCCTTAAAATAAAATCGTTTAAGACCCTTAACGTTCAAAAACATTTCAAGACTGCCCTTAAAGTAAAATCGTTTAAGATGCTTAACGTTCAAAAACATTTCAAAACTGTCTTTAAAGTAAAATCGTTTAAGATGCTTAACGTTCAAAAACATTTCAAAACTGTTCTTAAAGTAAAATCGTTTAGAATTCTAGACATAAATTTGAATTTGGAATCACGTGGTAGTGACCCAAAACGAAACATTTGGATCACCGAGCCATTTAGGTCAACGCTTCATGGTTCCAAGTTTTAGTTTTGATCGAAAAACTTTAAAGAATTACTATAAGGGTAGTTTTGATTTTGGAATATTTATGAAAAGTTAAGGATAATATTGTAATTTTGAAAAATAAAAGTTTGTTTTTTAAATGATAACATTTTAGTAGTAATGGAATAATGAAGTGTAGTTAGGTGGAAGTTTGAAAATATAAAGTTATTTAAAAATGTTTCTAAATTATCATTTTTAAATAAATAAAAAGTTTAAATTTCATTAATAAAAAAAAGAAATTTTAAATGAATATATCTCTTCCTTTTCAAAAATACTCTTGAACTTTTAACCATATTTCAAAAATACTCTTAAATATTATTTTTTTTTATTAATATCCTTTAATTAAAAAAATTAAAAATATATTTACTCTCGATATCAATTTTACAAAAATATCCTTGAAATTTTAAAAATAACATTAACACCATTTATCTTTATAAAAAAAATAAAAAAAATTTGTACTGTTTATCCACACTTCATAGATTATCTTCAAATATTTTAATGTTATTTATTTACGTAAGAATACCTAAAAAAAATTTAAATGTATTTTTAAATTTTTTTTAAAAATTAAATGGTCACTTTCATAAAATAATGAATCAAATGTGAAAGCGTTTGGACCTCGTTTTTTTTTTACACGGTTACTTTTCGATGGGTTTAATATAAATAATAATAATTATCATTGCCGATAGAAATGGTCTTATTTAGGTTTTTACTTTCGGACTTTCAGTTAAGGTTTTTAGAACGTGTATGCTAAGGAGATGTTTCTACGTCCTTGTAAAAGACGTTTGGTTCTCGTTCCCAATCGATGTGGGATCTTAAAATCCACCCCGGAAGTTTTCATACCCTTATAAAGATATTTCGTTCAATTCTCCAACTGATGTGGGATCTGACAACATTACATATATATTAGAAATTGTCTTATTTGGGTGTTTCCTTTCGGACTTCCCCTCGAGATTTTTAGAACATGTATGCTAAGGAGATGTTTCCACGTCCTTATAAAAAACGTTTGGTTCTCCTCCTGAATCGATGTGGGATCTTACAACCTACTCCCGAGGTTTTCATACCTTTGTAAAGATATTTCGTTCAATTCTCGAGCTGATGTGGGATCTGACAACATTACATATATATATATATTAGAAATGGTCTTATTCGGGTTTTTCCTTACCGACTTCCCCTCAAGATTTTTAAAACGCGTATGTTGAGGACATGTTTCTACACCCTTATAAAAAAAACATTTTATTCTCCTCCCTAATCGATGTGGGACCTCAAAATTCACTCCCGAAGTTTTCACACCTTTATAAAAAAAATATTTCGTTCAATTCTCCAATCGATGTGGGATCTAACAACATTACATCTATATATATATATGTATATATATACATGTAAATAAGACCATTTCTTATGTATATTTATATATATATACACATATACATATATTCTCTATATATATATATACACATATACATATATTCTCTATATATATATATATATTTATACATATATATATATATGTATACATTTGTATATATATATATATACATTATATATATATACAGTATACATATATACATGTGTATATATGTATTATATACATGTGTATATATGTATTATATACATGTATATATATGTATTATATACATGTGTATATATGTATATACATGTGTATATATATATCTATATCTATATATATATATATAAGAAATTGTCTTATTTGGGTTTTTATTTTCCAATTTCCTCTCAATATTTTTAGAACGTATCTGTTGAGGACATGTTTCTACACCCTTGTAAAAAAAAACGTTTCGTTCTCTCCCCCAATTGATGTGAGATCTCACAATGCACACCTGAGGTTTTCGTACCCTTATAAAAAATACTTCGTTCAATTCTCCCACCGATATAGAATCTAACAAAATATATATATATATATATATATATATATATATATATATATATATGTGTGTGTATGTATATGTATATATATATGTGTGTATGTATATGTATATATATATATATATATATATGTATATTGGAAATGTCATTATTTGAAGATGATGACATAAGGATGATGTATTTAGTTTCTTAAATAAATAAATTTAATATAAATTACGATCGAATTGACTTTATTTATGAAATTTGAGTTTTCTATTTAATTCTTAGATTTAAAAATATTCAATTTATAAAGGTAGAGGCGTGGAGACGTGCAAAATTAACTTGGAAGTGCCCTCGACATCCTATTTGAACTTGGAAGTGTGCTTTCTCTTGGGGTCTTCTTTACCTTCAACGCCACGATTCTTCTCGAGCTTGCTTCAAACTTCGTCATGTCATGGTCATCTCAAACATCTTTGTCCTTGATTCATTCATTTTCCTCTCATTTCTTCTACTCAGTTTGAAGCTTAGTTGCAATGTTGCAAGTGACCGCTGACGAGACATGAGAGAATGAAAGGCAGGAGCTCACCTAAGGCACGAGAGATGAATTTGTGTACCGAGCCTAGTGTGATTCAAATTTTGATTCGTGTATACTAAATTGTACCATCAACAAAAATTCTTGAATTTACTGAAACATACGAGATTTTGAGTTGAGCTGAACGGGTGCTCTCTTGGCAAAACTTGAAAAGAGAGAGAGAGAGAGAGAGAAGCTAAAAAAGGTAGGTTAAAGTAGGTCGAGACGAAAAAAGAGAGCTCACTTGACTCCCTAAACTTAATCAACACCTAGGAGATATATCCTTCGTCTAGTCCCTCAAGACAAAGAACACGAGAGATAAAACTACAAAGCCACTTTTAGCACATGATTGACCATGTGAATGGCAAAAAGTTCGTTGATCATCAACTTCTCCCCACTCTCGTACGGATCTTAGATGACGATTCAAAAGTCGATAGCCCCCTAGTTATTTGAGGAAAGTTGAATAGGAGCCAATTCGATCTGGCTCATGAAGAACTGAGAAAACGACGACAAGGGAAGCCTTAACCCCATTCCGAACATTTTAGGGTACATCCCAACGTCCCCCACCTGTAGATTCTCGATCGACTCATTCGCCCAAGACAACTAAAACTGAATGCTAGGGGGTACGCCAAGCCAATCCCCCGTAAGGATAACTTGATCGCAGTCATGGTGGAAGAACCAACCTGTGACACCCGAGTAAAAGAGGGATACATGAATGAACCGAGACCACATCTGAATGAGAACGATGTTGATGATAAGATGGCTAAATATATGAATTTCATGGTTAAGCGTGCTTTACTTAGCAATTCTATGTTGGATGACCTCTTAAGAATTTTATTAGGATGCATGTGAGTGATGAAAAAACATGCGGAAAAGACTTATATTGGTCTATGGGAATAGTTTTCACTCTTAGAGACGGGAAGTAGGTGACACGATCATGTCGTAAAGGATGAAGGGGAATGTTGACGTCATCAAGTGTTGAATCCAAATTCTAGGCATGGATCGCTATAAATGGTATCAGAGCGGTACCTCTCCCAGTAAGACGTAGTTTGAGGACGGACCAATGCAGAAACTGGTGAGCATGTGACACCCGAGTAAAGAAGGGGTACATGAATGAACTGAGACCATATATGAATGAAAACGATCTTGATAATAGGATGACTAAGAAAGATTTAAAAGAATTGAAAGTCATTATACAAATAAGGAAAGGTTTGTAGCCCCGTATAAAGGTGTTTCGTTCTCCTCCCCAACCAACATGGGATCTCACAATCCACTCCCTTCGAGGCCCAGCGTCTTGGCTGGCACTCGTTCCTTTCTCCCATCAATGTGGTTGGCACATCGCCTCATGTCCACCCTCATTCGAGGCTCAGCGTCCTCTCTAACACATCACCTCATGTCCACCCCCATTCGGGACTCAGCCTCCTCACTAGCACATCGTCTCATGTCCACCCTTATTCGGGGCTAAGCCTCCTCGCTGACACATCACCCCGTCCGGTATCTAGCTCTGGTATGTTCGCTATCTGATATTATCCTCTTTGAGATTTCCCTTTCGGGCTTCACCTCAAGGATTTTAAAACGTCTTTGCTAGGGAGAGGTTTCTACACTCTTATAAAGGGTGCTTCGTTCTCCTCCCCGATCGATGTGGGATCTCACAAAAAACTAAAAGAAAAGTCATCCGACCCTTTACTTCCAAAGAAAATATTTATGATGGAATTTATAAATTTTAAAATAAGTTGGAAGATGCTTGACTATATTGACTCAATTTTCCTCTCATATGTTACTCTATAAAAAGAAATCTTTATATCTTATCTTCTAACTTCTTTTTTGGTGCAAAATTATTATTTATATATTAATATTTTTAATCATTTTATGATATTTTCTCGTTCTTATCAAATAAAAATATATTTTTTTGCCAAAGTAAACACGAAGGGCGAAAATTAAATAATTAATTTTTTTTCTATCATGGACGATTGTAACGACCCTATTTAGCTTAAGACCGAACCGTTATTACATGCATATCAGGTATGTTTGTCAAATGAACTCGAGCAAAAATAACTAAGCTTTAAAGTCGGTGTAAGAACCGTTAAAACAGCTAGAAGTCATCCCCGATCAGAGGATGTACTTTCACTACCGAGTATGATTGGATACATAATAGTTCTCACTAAGTGACTCACGTGCATGCACATGGAGCATTAGGTGAGCCCATTAACGTATTTTTTAGGTATTACTATAAGTTTGTGCACGCTCACATAGTTGAAAACAGAAAATAAAAATGATAATGAAATATCGTAAATGGACATGCTCATACAATGCATGACTGAAGAAGTAATCCATGACTCGGGTCTCCTTATTCAAATCTTCATTTAGTTCTACGGTGCAATAATAAAGATACATATGTAGTATAATGCTAATATCTGATCAGACAAGTTATTCACTATATCATCGTCCATTTCAATGTTACGGTAGTACATGATGTTACATAAGATGCTAATGATGTGATATAATATGACACGATGCATGATATGAATGATCTACGGCAAAACGTGTCGACATAATGAACAACTCCAATTTATGTCTGGAAAGGTACGATGAAAATGATATGTTATGAAGGAAAAACAGAAGGATTGTCTTACATGATAATAAATAAAAATGTTGGGACGTCATGCATCATTGTGTGTTCATACATTGGCGAATACTCCTCTTTTATGATGGTACAGACGTGTATACTATGTGGCAGGAAAACGATCATTATATTTATCATAATGGTGCGATGGTCGCTATACCTAACGGGTGTTCGACATCAACAACTCCAGAGAATGCTCGCCCAACCATAAAAAGGGCCAAGGTGGTGTGCGAACCGACTGGTGGGTATATACGCGCACGTGTGGACCGTGTGTAAAACAGTAAATACACATCCAATTAACCCATTTAGGATGGTCGTCTAAGAACATATAGATTGATATGATAGGTCCCGCCCATGATTGTATGGGCTTGCATCTAACCTCAATAGTGGGGTCACTTACATAGTATTTCTTAAAATACTCAAGTCACGTGCTACTTCTATTTCAGGTAAAGACAAGGCACTGTTGTACGCGATGACGACATTGCAATTCGAGATCATGGCACATGCATAGGGTAGTTCTATTTATTTTATTAGATTTAGGTTAGAATATAGTGTTTTTTAATTTTAATGTTTATTTATTTCATTTAGTTTTTCATTGTGTCGTTTTAAAATGTTTACGAACACGTAAGTTTATGGCAGTGTTTTAAGATGAAGTTTAAACGCTTATTTTCGCACAAAATGATCACGTTATGAGGATGGTAGCAACTCTAGGTAAGTAGAAATCTAAGGTCGTTACATCGAGAGTTAGAGTTGGATCTAGAGCGGGTTATCGACCACTCATTCAAGCCCAAACCCTTGTTACAGTCACGACCTACAAACCGTGCCTCAACCCAATAAGCGCAACCTTGAAGCGTTCGGTCCACTGGTTGACACGACCCGAAAACCCGCTTGCAACCAAGAAACTTGCACGCAACCTGAACGACCTAGTTCGTCCTTTGCATGTGCGTGCACCCACCTTAATCGCGACTCAATTATGCTATTTTCTTGCACTCGGCTTTGGCTTAAGCTTGATGGCTCTAGCCGCTCAAATTTGGCTTTTTCCACTCGATATAGAGTTTTTAGACTTGTTACCTACGTTTTCGACCCACTCAAAGCTGATTTTGACCTTATAGTAGGCGGTTAAGGTTAGTTTAATCCCCAATTGCTCAATTTAAATTATTTTAAGCTATAAATTGAAATTATTTAAGAATTAGGTAAGTTAATTTCATTATAATATTTCAAATATGATGTCGTGGGTCCACCAAGGTTGAAATGAACTTTAAGGGACGAAGTCAAGCCAGTTTTAAAAATAACTTGGGACCTCGGCTCAGGCCAACCAAGTAAGTGGCTCCACTATCAGCTTGGTTAGATGAATTGTATTATGTATGATGATGTGTAACCCGTGGCCCATGCACATGTCTTGATTGATATGTTATGCTATGCTAAGTTATGTGATGCTATGCTATGACACGCCATGTTATGTGATGTTATGTCCTGATATGTTATAGTATGTTATACTATGTATTACGGAATGTAATAGAATTATGTAAGCATAATTCACATATTTATTATATTATACATAAATGGAAGTTTGTCTTATGTTCATATATTATGTCATGATTAAAGTTATGGGGATCTCATGAATATTTGTGTGACACGTGCATCGGAATACTTCCTCACTATGATTAGTACGATGCATACATTATGATTTACGACATCATATTCACCATGATGTTACGCAGTCCTTTCCGTTCGTGGTGTTTGGTATACAACCTGTTAGTGAGTGCTAGCTCGACGATCCAGGCCCAGAGGGTATGCGAGCATTTTTGGCGCGCCCCATGCTTACACGTGTTGGTCATGTGTAGAGAAATACTACACATCCAACCTTACCCGGACAGGAAAGATGCTTAATGTTATGCTATGTTATGTTAAAAGAATAGGTCTCACCATGTTGCATGTGTTTGCATTTCTCAACCCCAATAGTGGAGTTACTTACTGAGTATTAGTCATGTGCTACTCTTACATTTCAAGTAAAGCTAAGACACCTATGTACGGATGACAGTGGCGTCGTGACAAAAGCCATAGATTGCTTAGGGTCGTTACAACATACATCTGGGTCTAGATTTTGTAGTCATTAGTCTTTGGACACGTGAACTGGATTGAGCTTTGCTTAGACTAATCATTCGAAGGACTAACCGACTAACTTAACCATAGATTGCTTCTTCTTCATCTGTCAAACCGAGTGTCGGTCCGCAGTCTCGTGATCCAATAGTTGTGGACTAGGGTGACAAAGCTCTTAAAATGATGAATGGTACAAAAACGTGGCAGTGGGCCACGTCACTGCCACGTTTAATGATAATGTGTGGGCCACGCAAAAATAAATTGATTTAGAAATCCACGTGTCTCCCTTTTACCACCCGCCTTCGTGGAAAACATTTACACGGTTCTTTTTTTAAAATATAATTTCTTTAAATTATGTTAGGTACGTTGACTTTCTATATTTAAATAATAATAAATAAATAAATAAATAAACCATTTGGAAATTTCCTTTTTTTTCCTTGTATTTCCATTTATCATTTTTTTTATTTTAATTAAAAAATAATTAATGTATAATCAATTACCAATAAAATTTTAAAAAATCTAATTGATAATTAAATTTAACAAAATAATAATAATAATAATAATAATCTCGTACCTTAGCTACTGTATTAAAAACGTCTATTTATTCATTTAATTAAAATTATTTAACACTCCTTTAAATTATTCTCTTTTATTTATTATTTATTTGTGGTAAGGAAATGAAAAAATAATAAAATTAAGAAGAATATTAAAATTAAATAAAAAAAATATAAGTATGCATAATAAATAAATAAATAACAATAAAACTAAAATTATCTAAAAAAACAACATTTTTTTAATATTTTTTTAAAAAATTATCGGGAGAAAAATATGAAGAGAAAATAGACGTAGGTGTAAGAAATAACGAATCCGTAATTTTTAAAAGAGAATTCTAAGAGAAGGTCCGTTTTGCTTCTAGAAGTTTAAGACTTTAATTCATACATTATTTGTCTCCATTATACCAAAATCTCGTGCAATAAACAGACACGTGCGAAGGGTTTGTAATCACGAAATAGATGGAAAAAGAAAATTTTTAAATGTACACGTATATTACAAATTAAAAGTATGAAATAAAATCTCGACACACGAGACATGAAAAATTAACGAAGATTATTGAACTTGGGAAGAAAACGCTTTGGGCTTCCCAAAAGACCTCATACCAATGGAGAAAGTATTATTTGATTATAAACCCATGAACATTCCCTAAATTAGTCGATGTGGGACTTTCATCATCCAACAGTGTCGTCTATCATAAAAAAACTAAAATGGTGAACAAACCCGAGAAATTTTCATAGTTTTTGTTGAACACTACAGCCACTAATTAAGCAAAAGATCACGAGTATATAAGTAAACGACACGATTTTTATTAATATGAACCCATTTAAAAAAATCAAAAATAAAATTACGAGAATTTATATGCTGACAAGATATTTATATTTATTTTATTTATTTTTTCCAAAGGAGAGGAGAGAGAAAAGAAGAAAGAAATGAGAAAAAAAATAATTTTTTACTTTGAAAATTAAATTAAAAGAAAACAAAAAAACTCAAATGATTAAAAATTATAATATTTTTTTAATCATAAAAGGTCACAAATACTTTCAAACTTTAAATTTTATTTAAATAATTTTAAATAAAAAAATTCATTTTTTAATTAGATAAAAATTAATTTACACCCATCTAAAATTAAAAATTAAATAACTAAAATATTTTTTTTTGACATAAAAAAAGAAAAATTAAAATTTTAGAGTTTAATAATAATAAAATTCAACCATTTGAAAAATAAATAAATATATATATATTTTTTAATTAAAACATAATAATAATAATAATAAATAAATACAAATTTGACTTCAAAAAGCAATTTGAGGCCACACATACAACCTTTGACTGTGAGTAGTGAATCTCATAACATGTTCTTCAATTTTAATTAATTAATTAATTATTATTATTATTATTAATTACAAATAATAATAATAATAATAATAATAATAATAATTTTCCTTTTGAAATGAATCTTCAAAGCGACCAAGTCACTGGTCTTCACTCCCACCGCGTTCCCCTTCTTCTTCATATCACCTATAAACATTTTGACTCTCAAAATCAAAATCAAAATCAAAATCAAGATCAAAAGCTTCCATTGAACATCAAATTCCCTTTGCTGTTCTTCATCCTCATGAGATTTCTATGGATTTTCTATGGATTTTCCTGTTCTTCCCCTGTTTCTTCACCATCGTTTCTTCTTTATCCTCTGTTTCCATTTCTGAAACTGGGAACCAGACGTTGATTTGCAGTTTGAATTCTCGATTTTCTTTGAATTGTTCTAGTTTTCCTTCTGGGATTCAAATTCCCTTCCAACCCAATGATTCTTACTCCGGGATCGTCGCCGGAGATGGGTTCTTTTGTGGGTTGAGAGATTTTCCGACCGCCGCCAAATCCGTCCTTGTTTGTTGGAGATACTCTGTAAATGGAACAAACATGGAACCCAGAGTGGTTTATAACGGCCCGAATTTGAAGGAGCTTCGAGCTGGAAATTCCCACATTTGTGGAGTTGTTAACGCCACTAATCGTCTTCAATGTTGGCAATGGCGGCGGTTCACTCGGTATTTCACTTTTGATTTCTTGTCCATTGCTGTCGGTGGTGATTTCGTTTGTGGTCTCTCTGTCGCCGGCGAGATTCGTTGCGATGGAACTGGGAATTCCGCCGCTGCCGCCTTCGGCGGCAGCGGCTACAAGGCGGTTGCTGCTGGGTTCCGGCATGTATGTGGGATTGATTTGAGGAATGAACTGGCATGTTGGGGGGTGGGAGCCGGAGAGATTCCGACCGGGGAGTTTAAATTGTTGGCTTTGGGGGATAATCGGAGCTGTGGTCTCCGGTTGAATGGGACGGCGGTTTGTTGGGGTGAAAAGAGTTTTACCTTGCCGGAGAGGTTAAAAGGGGAGTTTTTTACTGCGATTGAGGCGAAGAAAAACGTGTTTTGTGGTGTTTTGAGACGGAATTTCTCTTTACTCTGCTGGGGAAATGAAATTTTCAACCGGAATTTGTTCTCTGTTTTTGATTTTGTTCCACCTGGTTCTTGTAGATCGGAATGCCCATGTGGCCCATTAGCTAACACAGCTCAATTCTGTACTCAAACAACCATGATTTGCAAGCCTTGTGAAGAAAGACCTCCTCTTCTTCCGCCGCCGTCCCCCGCCGCACCGCCGCAGCATTCCCATCACTCCTCTGGCCAACGGTGGAGTGGCAGAATGGTGGCTCTACTTGTAGTGGGCTGCGTTGGGAGCTTGTCATTAGTACTCATTTGTTCCTTTTTTGTGTACAAATACTGTAAAAACAGAGTCTGTCGTGTTCATGATTCTGGCCCAATGGAGGATCCTGTCGGAACTAGCGGCGGCGGTGGCGGCGGCGGTGACGGCCGCCGTGATACGGCGGCCGGTCGGAAGAAGGTGTTGGAGAAGAGATTGAGCCATTTGATTAGCTTGGGAAATGGTGGGCAATTGGGCCAATTGGAGGACTTTCCACTTTCAACTCTTCTTGAAGCAACGAACAATTTCTCTGAAGAACACAAAATTGGGAATGGAAGCTTTGGATCGGTTTATAGAGGTGTGTTGAGTGATGGTCGTGAAGTAGCTATAAAACGAGCTGAATTCTCTCCAATGTGGGAGACAAAGAGACAAGAAGACAAAGACAACGCTTTCCTTAACGAGCTCGAATCATTGTCTCGCATTAGCCACAAGAATCTCGTACGTCTTCTCGGCTTCTTCGACGACACCCACGAGAGAGTATTAGTGTATGAATTCATGAGCAACGGCACACTCCACGACCATCTCCACAAGCTCCCATTCTCGTCACTTTCTGCTTCCTGGGCTCGTCGTATTGCTGTTGCACTTGATGCTGCTAGAGGAATACAGTATCTCCATGATTACCTCTCCCCACCGATCATCCACCGCGATATCAAGTCGTCGAATATCCTCCTCGACGATAGATGGACGGCGAAGGTCTCGGACTTTGGACTGTCACTGATGGGGCCAGACGATGATGCATCGCACTTGTCGTTACGTGCAGCTGGAACAGTGGGGTATATGGATCCAGAGTACTATAGGTTGCAACAGCTTACGACGAAGAGTGACGTGTATAGCTTTGGGGTTGTATTGTTAGAGCTGTTGTCGGGGTGTAAGGCGATTCACAAGAACGAGAACGGGGTGCCGAGGAACGTGGTGGATGTGGTGGTGCCCTACATTGTGAGAGATGAGATTCATAGGGTGTTGGATTTGAGAGTGCCGGCGCCAACGCCGTTTGAGATAGAGGCAGTGAAGTATGTGGGGTATTTAGCGGCTGATTGTGTTATTACGGAAGGAAGGCATAGGCCTTCTATGACGGATATTGTAAATTGTTTGGAGAGGGCCTTGGCTGCTTGTTTGGCGCCTACAACCCTCTCTAGATCTTCAACTGAGTCATCAATGTAGAGCATTTGTTCAAATTAAATTGAATTCATTCAACATTCTTTCAAACCCTTCGACGATAATGATAAACTTCGATGCTTTTGATCTGTTTCGTCCGCTAAATTTTATGTTTTTTTGAATTCGTTATGAACCGTCAGGGAATGATGGGATGTGTTGTCACAAACTTTGAAAGTTGACAATGATAACCGACTGTTCCGTCCGACAATGATAAACGACTTTGAAAGTTAACACAAACTTCTGTCTCGCCCGAATGAGTTGGTTAGTACTAAAAATGTTAGACATTTTAGCTAAGTATTTAGGGTAGAAGGGCCGGTGGAGGTTATTAACATGCTTTTCGAGCCTATATCAACTTCAAAATGGATTCCACTGCATAAATGCTCTAATGCTATTAACTTACCGTAAGGATATTGAGTAGTTATATCACATCTTCAAAAATTAACCTTCCCATAACATATAAGCTACTAATTTCTTTTTCTCCGAAGCAAGTTTGCCACAAACTATAGCAACACTGTTCTATCAGTAGCAAAGCTAGCCAGGCAAGAGAAGGTTAGCTAGCGAGGCAACTAACTTTCTAAGTCTTTATATGAACCCATGTTTGCCAAAGAACATCAAAGGCGAAAACCACGAAAAAGACGAGTCATAGCTACAAAAGGCTTAATATTCAGACAAAATGGTAAGAATATAGATTACAGACGAAAAAGACGAGTCATAGCTACAAAATGAGATAGGTCATATCTTTAGAAGCAGCCTCGTATAGATGAAGCTCCCTCAATATATGAGATCCCACACCGATTCGGGAGGAGAACGAATGATTCTTTATAAGGATGTGGAAACCTCTCCCTAGCAAACACATTTTAAAAACCTTGAGAGGAAGCTCGAAAGAAAAAGCCCAAAAAGGACAATATCTACTAGCAGCGAACTTGGGTCATTACAAATTTGTATCAAAGCCAGACACGGGCAATGTGCCAACGAGGCGGTGTGCCAGCAAGGACGCTGGGTCCCGAATGGGGGTGGATGGGAGGTCCCACATCGATTGGAGAAGGGAACGAGTGTCAACGAGGACGCTGAGCTCTAAACATCGATTGGGGAGGAGAATAAATCATTATTTACAAGAGTGTAGAAACCTCTCCCTAGCAGACACGTTTCAAAGAGAACAGTACCTGCTAGTGGTAAACTTGGGTTGTTACAAACCTCAGTATCTCTAAAAGATCTCGTAAAGTTTCTGGAACGATGCAACCTGTAAAGTCAATGCAACACATTTAATAAATACATATAGACCATCAAGTTTTCCAAACAAGCAAAAGCACACACATTAAATGTAGGTTATGGTCAACAAATGAAGCACTTGGCAGGTAGTTATGACAAAAAGTCTCAAAAGGATGGTCAATTAATCCTAATATCTATTCAATCTCTACAGGCATTATTGGATGTATAATTGACTTGGGTTTTCATAATGCCGCCACTGTGACTATTTTCAAATTTCAAGCATTAAAAACACCGTTTGTCAACAAATTCAATGAAATTAAAAGTCCTAATTCTGGAACTTCCGTTGAAGATTTCTTTGAAGAACAATAAGATTTTTTGAACCATGGGAAAACTGCCCAGTGTGTGGATTTCATGATCATTGTGACACAGGCATCAAACGTTTTTCAACTCAATCTATATGGGATCCCTAGACTTCTAAATAGTAGCTTTGACTTCTCTTTGGGGGTAGTTAAAAGAGAAGACCACTTACCCGAATGAAAGTTTCATTTTCGGTCCGAGAAAGAAGAGGCTCGAAGATCAGTTTCATTAATGGAATGAGTACGTGCTGTATTGACCATTCATGTTGAGCCCCTATTGTAACGGCCCAAGCCCACCGCTAACAGATATTGTCCTATTTGGGCTTTCTCTTCTGGGCTTCCCTCAAGGTTTTTAAAACGCATCTACTAGTGAGAGGTTTCCACACCTTTATAAAGAATGCTTCGTTCCACAATCCACCAGCTTTTGGGGCCCAGCGTCCTCGCTGGCACACTGCCCGGTGTCTGACTCTGATACCATTTGTAACAGCCCTAGCCCAGCTAGTAGATTTTGTCCTCTTTGGGTTTTCCCTTCTGAGCTTCCCCTCAAGGTTTTTAAAACATGTCTACTAAGTAGAGGTTTCCACACCCTTATAAAGAATGCTTTGTTCCCCTCTCCAATGAATGTGGGATTTCACAATCCACCCCCCTTGGGGCCCGATGTCCTCGCTAGTATTCATTCCTCTCTCCAATCGATGTAAGATCTCACAATCCGCCCACCTTCGGGGCCAGCGTCCTTACTGGCACACTACTCAGTGTCTGGCTCTGATACCATTTGTAACTGTCCTAGCCCAGCTAGTAGATATTGTCCTCTTTGGGTTTTCCCTTCTGAGCTTCCCCTCAAGGTTTTTAAAACGTGTCTACTAGGTAGAGGTTTCCACACCCTTATGAAGAATGCTTCGTTTCCCTCTCCAACCAATGTGGGATCTCACAGTCCACCCCCCTTCGGGGCCTAGCATCCTCACTGGCACTCGTTCCTCTCCAATCAATGTGAGATCTCACAATCCACCCGCTTTCGGGGCCCAGTGTCTTTGTTGGCACACCGCCCGGTGTCCAACCCCTTCATGGCCCAGCGTCCTTGCTGGCACACCGCCCGATGTCGGGCTCTGAAACCATTTGTAATAGCCAAGCCCACCACTAGCAGATACTGTACTCTTTGGGCTTTCCCTTCCAGGCTTTCCCTCAAGGTTTTTAAAACGCGTCTACTAGGGAGAAGTTTCCACACCCTTATAAAAAATGTTTCGTTCCCCTCTCCAACCGATGTGGGATCTCATAGTTTCTACCTCCAAAGGTACTCCATAGTCAATTTCATTGTGCGTGGCCACCTCATAACCACCTATAAATGCACCCTAAATCATCATCCAAGGCTATTTTGTATGTAGAAGGATATAGCATAGGATATGCGAAATTACAACACTTTGGATCAGCAGGCGTTGAGACTACTGAATTTTTCACTTAAAAAACAAGCCCCAACGCCCTGCTACTAGACATCATAAGCTTGCGGGGGAGAGGGGTTCACGTGTTCTAAAGTAGAATTGCATTTTCAAACCACATTAAGTTGAAAAATGTGTAGTAAAAGGTTCGCTTTAATAGCCAAAAACATTGCACATTTAAGAAAGAAATACGTTTTAAACTCGAATAGGCAGGATGAGGAAGATTAGGAATCCGGTGTTCTAAAAGTGTTTGACGTTTTGGCAGAATCATGTCTACGCTAGATAGATATGAAATGCCTCAGAATATATTATAAGGGGTGTGACTAGTTGTCAACTCCTCCCTGATTTTGTATGACCGCTCAGTGAAATCACATCTAGGCCTGCTAGACCTAAATCACCTCAAAATGTACTATAGGGGGATGCGATTAGTTGTCAAATTCTCCCTACCCGAAAAGTTATATGCTACTTAAGCCATTGTGTTGCCTTTTGCTTGTATGCCATATAACATCGTTTTCAATCTCTCTCAACCTTGTTTTCGAACTCTCTTTCAAAATCTCTCTACCCCGTTTTCTAAAACCTTCTTCTCAAATCAGAGCTAGAGACTTGAGCATACGTTGCCCAGCCATAGGCAACGCAATCCTAAGTTGGCTTGACTCACTCAATACTGAGAGTGGGTGCCGCACAATCACCAAATCCACTGCCAAGAAAAGGGTGATTGTGACACATAACTTAGAAATTCCCAATGGCAGCTGAAATCGACTAGAAACAAATTTTCTCATCATCCCAATCAATCTACAAATTATAAGAATAATAAAGTATACGGTATAAAGACTAAGGCAGATAATGTAGTCCTCAAAGATGTATTGAATAAGAATCGTTGCTTGATTGGCTTTTGAATTCCCGAAAATGGACTCATATTCACTTTGCTCAACTAATGTATGACATAAATCTATCATGCTTGGAGTGCACATATATATATATAGTCCACACTTAACATTTCATCTTTTCTTCTGTTTGGAGTGCAGAAACAATGGGTACCTTATATCAAGCAAACCGAAGTACCCGAACCGAAGTACCCGACTACAAGAAAGTTGTTAGGATCGCACAACAACGCACACACTCGATCTGGATGAACACAAAGAACAGGATAGAGAATATATGGTTTAGCTTACTATATATAGCTTTACCAGATATAAGACTAGATATAGCTTTTTACCATCCCTAGTTATTTACTATTTATGACAATTTATTACTCTGTTGACTAAGCTATAACTAAGCAACAGGCTCCATAGCCTAACAAAAAAACTTACATATATTTTTGGTTGGAACGAAACATTCTTTATAAGGGTGTGGAAACCTCTTCCTTGTAGGCACGTTTTAATAACCCTGAGGGGAAGCCCGAAGAGGACAATATCTGCTAGCGGTGGGCTTGAACTATTACAAATGGTATCAGAGTCCAACAAGGGCGATGTGTTAGTGAGGAAGCTGAACCCCGAAGGGGGGTGGACATGAGGCAGTGTGGCGGCAAGGATGATAGGCCTTGAAAGGGGGTGAATTAGGGGGTCCCACATTGATTGAAGAGAGGAACGAGTGTCAGCGAGAACGTTGGGTCTTCCGCTAGGCCCCAAAGGAGGGTGGATTGTTAGATCCTACATCGATTAGAGAGAGAAATGAGTGTGAGCGAGGACGCGGGGCCCCAAAGGGGGTAGATTGTGAGATCCCAAATTGGTTGGAGAGGGAAACGAAGCATTCTTTATAAGGATGTGGAAACCTCTCCTTAGCAGACGCGTTTTAAAAACCTTGAGGGGAAGCCCAAAACGGAAAACCCAAAAAAACTAGAACAACCCTTCCTTAAGAAAGTACAACAAAACATCCACACTATATAAGAACTCACAAATTGATTATATGATGAATGGCATAGCTCATGCTAATAAATATAGTAACCAGCATAGCTCAACTCAGATAGCCCATTGTAAACCACCAAGACATCTGACCACGAAAGCAATACCAAAGTAATAAAAACATGCAAGGTTGACTAATTCTTTAAATAACCTTTCTGCAAGAAAAGCTGATGTTTATATGATGAATGACAAAACGACTTAGGAGGATGTGAGTAAACGAATTATAAGTAAGGAATACATCTCCATTGGTATGAGGTCTTTTGAGAAAACCAAAAGCAAAGCCACGAGAGCTTATGCTCAAAGTGGACAACATCATACCATTGTGGAGGTTCGTGGTTCCTAACATGGTATCAAAGTCATGTCTTTAACTCAGTCATGTCAATAGAATCCACAAGTGTAGAACAAAGAAGTTGTGAGCATCGAAGGTGTAGTCAAAAGTGACTCAAGTGTCGAACAAATGGTGTACTTTGTTCGAGGGCTCCAAAGAAGGAGTTGAGCTTCGATTATAAGAGGAGGTTGTTCGAGGGCTTCATAGACCTCGAGGGAGGCTCTATGGTGTACGTTGTTCGAGGACTCCATAGGCCTTAGGGGAGGCTCTATGGTGTACGTTGTTCGAGAGGAGGATTGTTGATGGATTTATGCATCTCAGTTGGTATGAGGCCTTTTGGAGAAACCAAAAGTAAAGCCACGAGAGCTTATGCTCAAAGGGGCCAATATCATACCATTATCGAGATTCGTGGTTCCTAACAAGACATCCAACAAAACTAAATCTGCCAATCACAGAAACTTGAAATTACGCAGTATTTATACAAAAGTGTCTTGGAATGAATTTCACAAGGTTCATTAGAATCTTAAAACCCTCATCTGATAACACGGCTATCATTCCTAGAAATTTAATAGAAGAAACTTAAATCCACACAATATTCAGACGATTGTGAATGTAGCTTATATCGAAATTCAGTTACCTTAAATTCGACCTAAGAAAGAAACAGACACGGATGCCATGGCCAGTTTGAGGCCGCCGTCTTGGACAACGACATTGACGGAGGTGGATTGGGCGTCGAGGCTGTTTTCGACAAGCTCTTTAATGGCGGACACAGGCCTTTGAACGGCGTCTCCGGCAGCGATTCGATTAACGATGGAGTCGTCGATCGGAGAATTTGGAAGTGAATGATTTAATGAATATTTTAAAGTAAGTCGTGACTTTATCGATGATGGTTTTAATATCTATAAAAAAAATAAAATAAAAAATAAAAAAATAAAAAGATGTCAGAAGTGGGATTTGAACCCACGCCCTCTCACGAGGACCAGAACTTGAGTCTGGCGCCTTAGACCACTCGGCCATCCTGACATTTTGTGTACTATAATTTTCAGTATAATAACTGTATTATTCTATGACTTATGAATGATATAAGATGCATGATTGATGAAAGGCTTAAAAAGATATAAGAGCTTACAAGTAAGCTACTTACGAAGTATTTTTTATATTCATTTACGCTGCTTTTCTTTTTCATATAGTACTTGAGCTACGCGACCGAGACGATTGTGTACATGAGAAGTGGAGCTATAGAAGTCAGATAGATTCAAGTCATAATCTAGACTCGAGTCTTGGATGAACAAGTGTTTTTCTTGGACACCCAATGTTAAAGAATGTGGTCTAACGAACCAGTTTTAACCGAGACATAAAATTGTAAGTTCACTTGTTGTGATGATGTAGAAGGTTTATTCGAATGTTTCGAGTTTGACTCAGTTGATTCACACGAGCATAACTCACACTTACAACGAGACTGTGAGAAGAGCTTTCTGAAATTAAGGAATTGGCTGGTCTCAATCTTAGTATAAAGATATGCTAGATGATACATGAAGGTTAGTAGAGTTTAATGATGTTACGGAGAGATGACTAGCTAGAGTACTAAAGTAACGTCAAAAGGTTAGCATGCTACCTCATTCGAGTAGTGGNTATATAAAAAAAATAAAATAAAAAATAAAAAAATAAAAAAATAAAAAGATGTCAGAAGTGGGATTTGAANTCTATAAAAAAAATAAAATAAAAAATAAAAAAATAAAAAGATGTCAGAAGTGGGATTTGAACCCACGCCCTCTCACGAGGACCAGAACTTGAGTCTGGCGCCTTAGACCACTCGGCCATCCTGACATTTTGTGTACTATAATTTTCAGTATAATAACTGTATTATTCTATGACTTATGAATGATATAAGATGCATGATTGATGAAAGGCTTAAAAAGATATAAGAGCTTACAAGTAAGCTACTTACGAAGTATTTTTTATATTCATTTACGCTGCTTTTCTTTTTCATATNCTGAGTATTTTTTATATTCATTTACGCTGCTTTTCTTTTTCATATAGTACTTGAGCTACGCGACCGAGACGATTGTGTACATGAGAAGTGGAGCTATAGAAGTCAGATAGATTCAAGTCATAATCTAGACTCGAGTCTTGGATGAACAAGTGTTTTTCTTGGACACCCAATGTTAAAGAATGTGGTCTAACGAACCAGTTTTAACCGAGACATAAAATTGTAAGTTCACTTGTTGTGATGATGTAGAAGGTTTATTCGAATGTTTCGAGTTTGACTCAGTTGATTCACACGAGCATAACTCACACTTACAACGAGACTGTGAGAAGAGCTTTCTGAAATTAAGGAATTGGCTGGTCTCAATCTTAGTATAAAGATATGCTAGATGATACATGAAGGTTAGTAGAGTTTAATGATGTTACGGAGAGATGACTAGCTAGAGTACTAAGGTAACGTCAAAAGGTTAGCATGCTACCTCATTCGAGTAGTGGTTATCACAGATAACATAAGGTCACACCGTCATTCGAGTAGTGGTGGTTGTTGCACTCACAAGCTTACAGATATTACTTTGGTTAAAGTCTCGACCCTATAACAGATAGGGAGACTATGTGATATCAATATTAGTAGTAGCAATGTCTCGGTCTCATAAATAGTTGGAATTTTAAGTTAAAATCGCTTCCAATCATAGATATTAAACGACTATTGGTGGGACGTTATTCAAAACTTTATACTTACACAAAAACGGCCCTGGTGTGCTGGGTCACGAGGTAGGTGGTAATGTATTCTTGAAAATGTCTCCAATGAAAGGCGTTTTGGGGTTTAGTCGATTGGAAAAGTTGATCTCATGCTTAATTGGATCTTTCGACATTCTAGATTGAATCAGACCTGTTTATGTAGATTAACCCTACCACTGTCCCTCTCTACGTTGCATAACGTATTCCATGTATCCATGTTTGGCAAATACGTGACCGACATAATGCATGTCAAAAATTACAAATTTCTCTAAATAGATAAAGACCCGAGCTATTCCAAATTTAAGATACTTTTAGACACCAAGGCTTCTTTTAAATGTGCACCGTATAACAACCAAAAATTAGAAAGAAAAAAGAAAGTGGGAAGTTAGACTCTAATACAATGGAGTTCTCTTGGCCTATTGAGTCATGACAATTGTTTCATTTCATCCCGGGATTCAAGGTGAGTTGGAGCATCCATGCTTTGACCGCTCCAACTCGACAGATCCGACTTGGGTCAATTCTCTCTAGACCCTTTTTGACTCTTTGATAGTCGTTAGTTTCGTAAGCATTTGAGGTCAATAGGATCACTATTTGGTCAAGTTAAATTATTTTTAAGCCAAAAGTTGATTTAACCGATAATGTTAGGTGAATTTAGTCGTTTATTATGCCTTAACCCGATGCCATGTAACTCCTTAATAGAATTAGAATTCAAGAGTCAACTTAACCCGATGCCATGTGTTCTGTGACCTTGAACGTGTCATGTTTTATGATTGTTTGATGTGTGTTATGTTATGTTTATGCTATGATCTAATGTTTTCTATAGTACTAGTCGTGCTATGTTATAAATTATACAACCATATGATTATGTTATGAAACTATGTTGTAATATCAACGTTCAAAATAGGAACTCCGGCCATAAAGTTAACACAATTGAGGAATTAAGGATTCCAAGAAATTCGAATAAGTTACATCAAATATATAGATCCAATAATCACCACTCAACAAAAAAGAATTCACAAAATGCATTACAAATTTATACAGCCAGTTGAATATTACCAAGATCAAGCTGAGAAGCAATTTCCTCAAGCTGTTTCTTGACGCTCAAATCAATGAGTTTCGATCCAGAATTTCCAAACCTGACTGTGAATCCAGCCACCAGACTCGGATCAATCTGCGTCTTGATCCTCACATTCTTAGCTCCACTCAATTTCTGCACCTGCTTCGCGATCTGCGCCAAATGCTGCTGCTCCAACGCCACAACCGAACTCACCACCGCAAGCTCCGTGTTCGTAATTTTGTTGTAAACCGATTCGAACTCCGTCACGATTTCCTTCACGATATCGATTCTCTTCGCGTCCACTAGGATCTTCAAGAAATTCGCCGTATGCGGCAGTAGAGACGACGACGCCGCGATCTCATCCACCAACGCAAGTTTCTTCTCGATGCTAATCGTCGGATTCGCGAAGAAATCGAACACCTGCGAATCCGCGAACACGCTCTCGATCTTCTCGACATCGCCGCTTGTTGCATCCAGCGTGTTGTTAGACGCAGCGACTTCGGCCAACGCCGCAGCGTAGCTTCCAGCAGCCGAGGCGGACATTCTAGCGCCGCCGTGAGAGCGGTATTGGCCGAGGCGGAGTCTTCCAGAAGGAAAAGTGGCGGAGAAAGAGAGGTTTGCCGGAGTGGTCCGGGAGATTCGGATTGTTGGAAGGAGTTTGGCCTGGAGTGAGGCGGCGGTTTGGTGAAGAGCGGCCATTGATGAGTCCGTTAGAGAGGAATTTGAGTTTTCCGTTCGTTCTGGGGATTTGAGAAATGGTTTGTGGTAAATTGAAACCTAAGGGAAGGCTAAGGATCATGTGGTGGAAATGGACGGCTTGGATTGAAGTAAAATGAGAGATCAACGGTTGAGAATTGAAGGGTTATCTCGTTGCTGTGGTGCAAAGGGCCTTTGATTGAATTAGATAAAAAGTGGACACGTGGAAGTATGGGAATGAATGGGCAATTTAAGCCCCAAAATGAAATTTATGGGATTTTGTGGGGGGCAATTAGAATTTATTTTAAGCTAAATTATACCAACCGACATGTTCGATGTAAAGTTAACACTCGATCGATCTGATTCTTTTGAGGTAGCATACCCGAGATTGAAGGAATAGGAAATTGGGTACTCAACAGAAGGTGGGGATATCGAAGAGTGAAGTTTCTACTACCTCTTGTCTGAATGAGCTCATGAATTTACGTCCAAAACATTGGTCATCCGTGGGGTTCTCTCCAAATTGTGACCATAGAACTCTTGCTCGACTGCTTTATGAGTAAAATACCTATAAAGTCTAAAAGAAATGGATACGCCTTGATCTAGCCTAAGAGCTACAACCGAACTGTGAATGTAACTATCTTGATTTTATTTCCATGGCCTACACAGCGACACTATCATCCGTTCATGGGTTTATGGAGCAACTAGGCTCTTATCGGTTGTAGTTGCTAAAACCTTGTCAGCAAGTCTATTGCTAAGGCTTGCCTAGTCCTTGTAAGAGAGCGTGGGTTCAAATCTCACTTCTGACATTTCTTTCATATTTTCATATCTAGGTTCTTATCGTTGTACTTGCTAAAAGCTTGTCAGCAAGCTTATTGTCAGGATGGCTGAGTGGTCTAAGGCGCCAGACTCAAGTTCTGACCATTTCTCTTTCATAGTTGCTAANCCTATTGTCAGGATGGCTGAGTGGTCTAAGGTGCCAGACTCAAGTTCTGACCATTTCTCTTTCATAGTTGCTAAAAGCTTGTTAACAAGCCTATTGTTAGGATGGCTGAGTGGTCTAAAGCGTTGGACTCAAATTCTAGTTCTCGTAAGAGGGCGTGGGTTCAAAAGGTTGTAGTTGCTTATTTAAGGATGGCCCTATTGTTAGGATGGCCCTATTGTGGCTGAGTGGTCTAAAGCGTTGGACTCAAATTCTAGTTCTCGTAAGAGGGCGTGGGTTCAAAAGGTTGTAGTTGCTTATTTAAGCTTGTTAACAACAAGCCTATTGTTAGGATGGCCGAGGGCGTGGGTTCAAAAGGTTGTAGTTGCTTATTTAAGCTTGTTAACAACAAGCCTATTGTTAGGATGGCCGAGGGCGTGGGTTCAAAAGGTTGTAGTTGCTTATTTAAGCTTGTTAACAACAAGCCTATTGTTAGGATGGCCGAGGGCGTGGGTTCAAAAGGTTGTAGTTGCTTATTTAAGCTTGTTAACAACAAGCCTATTGTTAGGATGGCCGAGGGCGTGGGTTCAAAAGGTTGTAGTTGCTTATTTAAGCTTGTTAACAACAAGCCTATTGTTAGGATGGCCGAGTGGTCTAAAGCGCCAGACTCAAATTGAACCCACTTTTGACATTTCTTTCATATTTTCGTATCTAGCTTCTTCTCGTAGTTGCTAAAAGCTTGTTAGCAAGCCTATTGTTAGGATGGCCGAGTGGTCTAAGACGCCAGACTCAAGTTCTGGTCCTTATAAGAGGGCGTGGGTTCAAATCCCACTTCTGACATTTCTTTCATAGTGGGTTCAAAAGGTTGTAGTTGCTTATTTAAGCTTGTTAACAAGCCTATTGTTAGGTCCAGACTCAAATTGAACCCACTTTTGACATTTCTTTCATATTTTCGTATCTAGCTTCTTCTCGTAGTTGCTAAAAGCTTGTCAGCAAGCCTAATGTTAGGATGGCCGAGTGGTCTAAGACGCCAGACTCAAGTTCTGGTCCTTATAAGAGGGCGTGGGTTCAAATCCCACTTCTGACATTTCTTTCATAGTGGGTTCAAAAGGTTGTAGTTGCTTATTTAAGCTTGTTAACAAGCCTATTGTTAGGTCCAGACTCAAATTGAACCCACTTTTGACATTTCTTTCATATTTTCGTATCTAGCTTCTTCTCGTAGTTGCTAAAAGCTTGTCAGCAAGCCTAATGTTAGGATGGCCGAGTGGTCTAAGACGCCAGACTCAAGTTCTGGTCCTTATAAGAGGGCGTGGGTTCAAATCCCACTTCTGACATTTCTTTCATAGTGGGTTCAAAAGGTTGTAGTTGCTTATTTAAGCTTGTTAACAAGCCTATTGTTAGGTCCAGACTCAAATTGAACCCACTTTTGACATTTCTTTCATATTTTCGTATCTAGCTTCTTCTCGTAGTTGCTAAAAGCTTGTCAGCAAGCCTAATGTCAGGATGGTCGAGTGGTCTAACGCGCCAGACTCAAGTTCTAGTCTTTGTAAGAGGGCGTGGGTTCAAATCCCACTTCTGACATTTCTTTATAGATAAATTAACATCTAGGCTCTTATCGTTGTAGTTGCTAAAAGCTTGTCACCAAGCCTAATTTTAGCTTGTCACCAAGCCTAATGTCAGGATGGCCGCGTGGTCTAAGGTGCTAGGCTCAAGTTCTTGTCCTCATAAGAGGCTATGAGTTCAAATCCCACTTATGACATTTCTTTAATAATTTCATACATAAATTTACCTGAAGTTTATGGATATGCCGCGTGGGTCAAATCCCACTTCTCACCGTTCTTTCATAATTTCATACATAAATTTACCCGCTAGAAGCTTGTCAACATGCCAAATGTCAGGATGGTTGAGTGGTCTAAGGCGCCAGACTCAAGTTTTGGTCTTCGTAAGAGGGCGTGGGTTCAAATCCCACTTCTGACATTTCCTTCATATTTTCGTACATAAATTTACCGAAAGTTTATGTATGCTTGGACTAGGGCTTATGAACTTACAAAAGTTTATGTATGCTTGGACTAGGGCTTATGAACTTACATGTGCCTAGGTCGTGGTTTAAGTCTTTATGATAAACCCTTAGAGCCGAAAAGCATAACTGTGTGAACCTATGACATATGCCCTAGGGTGTTAAGAGCCAAGTCAAGTAGGCTCGAAGCATAACCGTGTGAACCTATGACATATGCCCTAAGGTGTTTGACATATGCACTAGGGTGTTAAGAGCCAAGTCAAGTAGGCTCGTTCCTAGAAATACATAACTCAAGCCCTATAAATCATACTAAGACGCTCAAATGTCTCAGGGGATGTAGGAGAATACAAGCACTAAATGCCAAATTCTAGCCTAAATCCCGAGCATGGGACATTAGAATTATGCCATGGGTGACATAGAGGAATGTAAGGGTGGTTAAGAACCGTAGAGTGGATGAGGATCCACTCTCCTTGAACCCGTCCAAAGATAAGGGATCATATAAGTATATAAGGCAAGGCTAGGTAACATACTAAACAAGATAAAGAGCTCACAAGCCAAAACTTAAAAACTTTGTGAACTTAGAACTCTAGGACTAAGGTGCTCAAAATAGAACCCCGTATAAGACTTATGGTCAGGTTAAGAGTGTGGTACCGTAGCATTTTAAGAGCCTACGAGTAAGCTACTTATTGAGTTTTATATTCACTCTATTTGGTAGCCTAGCATCAATCCCGAACACGATTAAGAGTCTGCGAGTAAGCTACTTATTGAGTTTTATATTCCCTCTATTTTTGTTACATATTTTTTAGGTAATGAATAGAAGCTAGTCGAGGATGAGAGCTTATTTGAAATAGGTGTCATAGAGAGCCAAACTTAGAATCGAGAGCTTCCACGGTTTTGTGCTATTTAATTTGTATTTTTTTCACTTATGTATTTAAACTCAAAACTATTTGGCATATTGTAAATATATGATGTATGTATGTTTTATGTTTTTAAAACGTTTGAGTCTTTTGTCTAAAAAGCGTAAAATTTTACCGTATTTTTACTCGTCCAGCCCACGTAGTGATCTGTGTTCTTGAAAACTTAAAATCAAGTTGTAACAATAATACCATGAGATGCTAGATGTCACGGTCATGCTTGTCCAAGGCATGTTGCCCATGGCCGCATACCCGTGACATGCCAAAACCTTTGCCTTGTACTACTTTATTGCTTTCGTTTGCCGCTTTCATGTTGTATTATTTCTTTCTTATTTTCTTTAAGAGTATGACGTTTCGGCGATGTGATGGCTACGCCGGGTAGACATGAAATGCCTCAAAATGTACTATAGGGGGATACGACTAGTTGTCAACTTCTCCCTACCCGATAGTTATATGCAATAAGCCGTTGTTGTTGCCTTTTTGCTTACATTCCCATATAACACCAATCTCTCTCTCTCTCTTGCTTTCAAAACTCTTTTTCCAAAACCTCTATTCCCCGCTTTCTAAAATCTTCTCTTGAAATCGAGACCCGAGGTTTGTATTCACGTTGCCTGACCGCAGGCAACGTAACTCGAAGTAGGCTTGACTCACTCAGTGCTGAGAGTGCGTGCCGCACAATCGCCAAATTCGCTGCCCAGAAACCGCGATTGTGACACTAGACATCTCGTTACCTAGAAATAAGAACTAAGAACCATTGGATGAGTAAAATGGAATGATTATTTTGTCAGTACTCCTATAAGTTCAAAGTCCAATAGATAAGACGAGATTAGAAGTAAGGGTGTACATGGAATAATGATGTTGTCAGTACTCCTATAAGTTTGAAGTTCATTTAGAAAAATGAACCCAACCTTACTCGAAATGCTAATCCAACCCAACCCAACCCTTATATTTTGGGTTGTGTTGGTCTGGGTTGTTGGGTTGTCGGGTTGAATGTACACCTCTAGTCTATAAGAATGAGAACCTTTAGATCTTGGGACACAAAACCTTAGGGCTTTGACAACCGTATTAAAATCAAGCTTGATTATACAATAAGATACATAAGTATCAAGTGAGCCGAACTAAGTCTGTGTACGCTTTGGCCCGTTGCGTATCGTCGTCAGCCTCATGATTTTAAAACGTGTCTATTAAGGAGAGATTTTCACACTTTTGTTTCGTTCCCCTCTCCAACAGATCTCGTACAAATGAAGTATGTAAATTAAATAAAATTTTACGTTTGTAAAAATGGTAGTTGACCAGTCTTATAATGAATGGTTCATTGTCGGTTCTCCTCTACTGTTTGTAACAATTCAAGTCCACAAATGATATCAAAGCATCAGAAGATGAGTTAGTGAGAACCAAGCATTTCTTATAAGGGTGTGGAAACTTCTCCTTAAAGACGCATTTTAAAGTCGTGAAGTAGACGATGATATATAACGTGTCAAAGCCGACAATTCGACTAATGAGTTTGGGCTGCTATAGATCTTCTTCTATTTTTGTGTCGGGTGAAATGTTTGAAGGTTGGACCACACCCTTTAAATTTTGATTTGTTTTGATTCCCTCGTTCTTGTTAATCATATCTATTTTTCTTCCGGTTTAATGCAAATAAATGGATAAATATGGTTAAAAAAACCATTTTTTTTCTATATAATGAACCAAAATCTAAATGATTAAGCATCAACGAGAGAACATTGAGTATCTAAAAAAAATGAAGTCTCTAACGAGCTTCGGTTTCATCTTATTGCTTGCTTTGGAATCAAGCATTATTATTAACACATGTTTTGCAGGATCGAGCAGACAAAATGTAGGAACAAGAGGGCAGGTTCCGGAAAGCAAATGGGAGGTGACTATTTACAATTATCGAACAAACTCAGTTTTAAATGCTTATTGCAAATCAAAAGACGACGATTTGAACGAACACGTTTTGGAGAAGGAAGCCCAATTGAACTGGAGCTTCAAAATGAACTTTTGGCGTATGCTTCGTTTTGGTGCAATTTTAATAGTTTGAATAGACATGCTTCATTTCAGGTTTTTTGGCTTTCTAAACGATGCGACTTTAATAATTGCATTTGGGCAGCTTTTGACGATGGATTTTACTTAAAAAATATTCCTTCGGGGAAGTTTGAATCGATACATCCTTGGGAAAAATGAAGTAAAATCTCCCTTACTCTCTTTGTTAAGAATGAGAAATAGAAATAGAATTGGGATCGAAAGTATGATCTTCATTCAGGTTTACCACGTTTAAATAGGATACAAATCAACTAATACCTAAAAATAGAAAAAATATATATCTAATTAAATCTGGTAAATAAATAAAATATACCGTCAATCAAATCTATACTAACAACTCCCTAAATATTTGAGATATATTCTAACTAATTATCACGGCAAAATATCCTCTTAATACTCCCCCTCAAGTTGGAGAGTGTATGTCAGATCACACCCAACTTGTCCTTCAAAAAGTCAAATTGCTGTCTTCCCAAAGCTTTAGTAAAAACATCTGCCAATTGCATTTTGGTCGAAACATAACACGGTTTGATGATTCCAGCTTGTAACTTTTCTCGAACTATATGACAATCTATTTCAATGTGTTTCGTACGTTCATGAAAAACTGGATTGGCTGCTATATGTAATGCTGCTTGATTATCACAATATAATAATGCTGGTTCGGACAGTGGAACATTCAAGTCTTGAAGAATGTATCTTAACCAAGTTAACTCTAAACAAGTATTTGCCATAGCTCGATACTCGGCTTCTGCTGATGATCTGGACACATTAGTCTGCTTTTTAGACTTCCAAGAAATAATTGAATTTCCGAGGAAAATGCAGAACCCAGAAATAGATCGTCTGGAAGTTCGACAACCACCCCAGTCAGAATCGCAATATGCCTGTAATCTTAAATTGTTTTCAGATGGCAGTAGAAGTCCTTGACCAGGAGTGCCTTTGATGTACCTCAGAACTCGAAGAGCTGCCTCCCAATGTGGTTTTCTTGGTTCATGCATAAATTGGCTAAGCATACGAACTGAATAAGCTATGTCAGGCCTAGTGACGGTCAAATATATTAATCTGCCAATCAACCGTCTGTATTTACTTGGATCATTCAACTTCTCTCCTTCAGTTAAAGAAAGTTTCAGATTTTGCTCCATAGGAAATTTGTCTGGACGTGCTCCTGTAAGACCTGTGTCTTGAAGTATGTCTAGAGCATACTTCCTTTGAGACATAAAAATTCCTTTTCTAGATCGAGAAAATTCAATGCCTAGAAAATATTTCAAATTTCCTAAATCTTTGATAAGAAATTTCTGGAGTAAACTAGTCTTGAGATATTGAATTTCTTCGAGATCATTGCCTGTCAACAGAATATCATCAACATAGATTAGAACTGCAGTGAAAGAAGTACCTTTACTCTTAGTAAACAAAGAGTAATCTGCTTTGGACTGAGTGTAGCCTGCATTTTGTATAGTTGTAGAAAATATGGAGAACCAATTGCGAGAAGCCTGTTTTAATCCATAAAGAGATTTATGGAGCCGACATACTGTATTCTCCCCCTGTCGGCGAAGACCTGGTGGTAAAGACATATAAACTTCCTCGTCTAGATTACCATGGAGAAAGGCATTTTGAACATCCAACTGATGGGTGAACCATTTTCGAGCAGCAGCAACAGTGAGTAAGCAACGAAGTGTAGTAAGTTTCGCTGTAGGGGAAAATGTTTCTGTGTAATCAATACCTTCAACCTGAGTGTATCCCTTTGCTACTAGTCGAGCTTTATAACGTTCAACAGAACCATCAGAGTTGTATTTAATTTTGTACACCCAACGACAACCAATAGCTTTATGACCAAGTGGTAGAGGAACGAGAGACCATGTATGATTACGTTCCAAAGCTGCAATTTCATCATTCATAGCCTGCTGCCATAACGGGTCGCCAACTGCCTCGTCATAGGTTTTAGGTTCTGTCTGGGATGTAATAAGAGCTAGAAAAGCACGTTGAGTAGGAGAAAAACGAGAGAATGAAAGGTAATGATGAAGGGGATACCTGGTGCCAGTGCCGGGACTTGAGCTAGAGGTTAAATGATTGGCTCCAGAAGACATCTCATAATCCTTATGCCAAGCTGGAGGCTGTTTAGTACGAGTAGAACGTCGAAGTGGAGCTGATGTATCAGGTGGGATAGGATTGGAATTAGTGGGCGAATCTGGAGAAGGTGGAGGAGACGACGGAGTAGGAGGTGAAGGAATAGAAGGTGGAGGATGGATGTTTGAGTAGGATGGATCATGAAGTGGTACAACAGGAGTCGAAGGA